>NW_026779198.1:0-138656 GCF_030144855.1 Hypanus sabinus
GAGAGTGGAGGAAAATGTAGAGAACTGGAGATAGGAGCGAAATGGATAGGGTTAGAGGCATTCACTTTCTCCCTCAGGGAGAGAGTGAGGTGAGAGTGAGGGTAGAGTGAGGGGCGCAGAGATAGAAAACGACAGACAGAAGGTGATGGAGCTTTTGTGAGAACTGCTGAAATCCGTCTGTTGGGCTGACGTCGCTGTTATTTTATTTTTTGCTGTCCGGATGCTGGCCCAGTCAGTGTAGCCGCACGCTTTCAATACTTCTCCGAAATACTGATTAACCCCAGCTTGTGTTCTCATGGGCGAAGAGAGTCAATACTCAGACAGCGCTCAGCGTGTGTTGGTTCCTGTAAACTTCAATTTCTAAATGTCCGCTTTCTTTGATCAGTACTACACAGTTTGAAAATGACAATCTATTGTTTGCCGTCTTCTCTGAGGGAGGGGGCTCGCTTACTTCGGTGGGTGTTGCGGGTAGTTCCGGGGCCGTGGTTTCCAGAGAACAGAGGGTCTGAAGCCCCGACGATAAACAAAGAGCAATGGGAGCGCTGACGCTTAAACCAGCTATCAACTGGAGGTTGGGGTTGTGGTGGGCTATTCGCTGCAAATCTGTCTGACAATAAAGGCTATGTATGAGTGAGAATATATCCGCCCGTCTTTCCTTCCCTGTTCACTCATCATACGTCACTCTTCTCTCACTTCAATTCCTTTCTCTCTCCCTACTTCTCTTCTTAGGTCCCACCAACTTCCTTAATCTATCTCTCTTAAACTTCCCTGCAAATCTCCTCCCTCTCTGTAGCGCTTTCTCTCTTCCCTCTCTTCCTTCGCACCTCACGGTCCGTCGCTCTCTCTCTCTCTCTCTCTCTCTCTCTCTCTCTCTCTCTCTCTCTCTCTCTCTCTCTCTCTCTCGCTTTCACCCGTTAGTTCGCCCGCTGTGTTTTCACTCACTCTTTCCCTAATTTCTGTACAGGGATCCACCCTCTCTATTTCGGCCCCTGGCTCTCCCCACGTCACCCCCTTCTGAACCCCCTATACCACGTCTCTTTTTCCGCCAAGCCCTATCCTTCACATCAATATAGCCTCCCTCTGATTATCCACACTCTGACTACACCCCAACATCCTCTCTCATCGGTCCAGACCACACCCTCTCAAACCCTCAGTCTCCCTCATTCCCAACACTTCCTTCACCTGCTCTCGGCTCCTCTCTTTATCAGCTGCTCATCCGGTGTGAACTTTTCTCGTTGATCGCAGACGCAGGATCCTCCTCGACAGGAAGACTTACATTAATATGCAGCTCGTGAAACCTACTCTCGGTCTCCATCGAGAAGTAAATAGGGCAGAGACAGAGGGCGGAAGCTTCAGTCTATATCTGACCCAGGGAGTGTGTGATCGGACGGTGCGGAGGGAACTTCGCTCCGTATCTGAACCGAGGAGTGTGTGGAGGGGGCTTCATAGACTGACCTCTGCCGTTTTTGATGGGACGGAGAGGAGGAAGCAGCATTCTGTGTCTGATCCCGTGACGTTGTGATGGGACGGTGGGGAGAGGAAACACACGCTGTCTGACCCTGGGAGTGTGTGATGCGACTGTGTGGAGGAACCTTCACTCTGTGTCTGACCCCGGTAGTGTTTGATGGGATGGTGTGGAGGGAGATTCACTTTGTGTCTGACCCCGAGAGTGTGTGATGGGACGGTGTGCAGGGGATTCAGAGTGTGTCTGACCCCGGGAGTGTGTGATGGGACGGTGTGGAGCGAGCTTCACTCTGTGTCTGACCCTAGAACGGTGTGATAGGACGGTGTGGAGGGAGCTTCACTCTGTGTCTGACCCCGGGACTGTGTTCTGCCTCTAATGACGGGACTGTGTGATCGGACGGTGCGGAGGGAGATTTGCTTTCTGTCTGACCCCGGTAGTGTTTGATGGGACGGTCTGGACGGAGCTACAATCCGTGCCTGACTCTGAGTATGTGTGTTGAGTTGGTGTGGAGGGATCTTGACTCTGTGTCTGACCGGGCCATTGTGTTATGGGGCAGTGTGAAAGGCACTGCGTTCTGTGTCTGAGTGTCCGGTGTGGAAGGAGCATGACTCTGTGCATGACCCCGGGTGATTTGATGTGACGGCTTTGAGGAAGTTTTACCGTGTGTGTGACTTCGGGAGTGTGTGATGGGACGGTGTGGAGGGAGCTTCAAACTGTGTCTGACCCCCACACTTTTAAAGGTCGATATGTGTTAGATTTTGTGAAATGTGTTCAGGAAGATTTTCTAAATCAATATATAGATGTACCAGCGAAGGAGGATGTAATATTAAGATCTCCTTTTTGGAAATTATTTAGGACAGGAAACTGAGGTGTGTGCAAGGGAACATGTTGGTTCCAATTATCATAACATCATTAGTTCAACTTGATCATAAATAAAGATAGATCTGGTCCTCGGGCTGAAGTTCTAAACTGGAAAACGGCCAAATTTCAAGAAGTGAGCATGGATCTAAAAAGCGTAGTTTGGGACAGTTTGTTCTCTGCCAAGGATGTGATTGGTAAGTGAGAGGCCTTCAAAGGAGAAATTTTAAGAGTGCAGTGTTTGTAGGTTCTTGTCAGGGTTAGTCAAAGTGAGTAAGAATAAGGAACCTTGGTTCTCCGGGTATATTGGAAATCTGATAAAGAAGAAGAGAGAGGTGCCTAACGTATATAGACAACAGGGAGGAAATAAGATGCCTGAGGAGTATAAAAAAAATAAGAAAATACTTAAGAAAGAAATCAGGATGTCTAAAAGAAAACATAAGGTTACTTTGGCTGTCAGGGTGAAGGATAATCCTAAGAGCTTCGACATATGTTTAGAACAAAAGGAGAGTAAGGGATAAAATTGTTCCTCTTGATGATCAGAGTGGTCGGCTATGTATGGAACCAAAAGCAATGGGAGAGGTATTATTTTTCTTTTTTGCAAATGTGTTTGCTATGAAACTGAAATGGAGTCTATGGAAACAAGGCAAACAAGTAGGGAGATCATGGAACTTACACAGATTAAAGAGGAGGAGGTGCTTGCTGTCTTGAGGCAAATCAGAGAGGATAAATCCCCAGGACCTGACAGGCTATTCCCTCGGACCTTGAAAGCGACTAGTGTTGAAATTGCAGTGGCCCTGGCAGAAATATTTAAAATGTCAATATTCACTGGTCAGGTGCCAGAGGATTGGAGGATAGCTCATGCAGTTCAGTTGTTTAAAAAAAAAAGTCTCAAAAAGTAAGCCGGGAAATTATAGGTCAGTAAATTTGACAATGTTAGCAGGTAAATTATTGGAAGGAATACTAAGAGATAGCATTTACAGGTTTTTGGATAGACAGGGACTTATTAGAAAAAGTTAGCATGGCTTTGTGCGTGGTAGGTTATGCGTAAACAATCTATTACAGTTTTTCGAAGAAGGGTCCAGGAAAGTGGCTGAAGGGAAGGTAGTGGATGTTGTATGCATGGACTATAGTAAGGTCTTAGACAAAATACCGCATGGATGGTTAGTTAGGAAGATTCAGTCGCTGCATATACATCTAGAGGTGGTCAGCTGGATTAGACATTGCCTCAATGGAGGAATCCAGAGAGTGGTAGTGGAGGATTGCTACTCTGAGTGGAGGCCTGTATCTAGTGGTGTGCCACAGGGATCAGTGCTGTGTCCATTGTTATTTGCCAACTATATCAATCTGGATGATAATGTGTCAAATTGGATCAGCAAATTTACTGATGTTACACAGGTTGAAGGTGTAGTGGACGGTGAAGAAGTTTTTCAATGCTTGTAGAGGGATTTGGACCAGTTGCAGAAATGGGCGGAAGAATGGCAGATGAAATTTAACGCGGGCATTTGTGAGGTATTGCACTTCGGAAGGGCAAATCAAGGTAAGATCATACAAGGTAAATTGTAGGACACTGAGGAGTGCAATAGAGCAGAGAGATCTGGGAGTAGAAATACGTAATTTCCTGAAAGTGGCGTCACAGGTGTCTAGGATCGTAAAGAAAGCTTTTGGTATATTGGCCTTGATAAATCAAAGTACTCAGTATACGAGTTGGAATGTAATGGTGAGGATGTCTAAGACATTGGTGGGACGGAATTTGGAGTACTGTGTGTAGTTTTGGTCACCTAATTACTGGAAGGATATTAATAATGTTGAAAGGATGCAGGGAAACTTTACAAGAATCTTGCTGGGACTTGAGTTACAGAGAACGGTCGGATAGGTTAGGACTTTATTCCCTGGACAGTAGGAGAATGAGATGGATTTTGATGGATATAGGTATAGTGAAAGCAAGCAGGTTTTATTTCCCACTGATGCTAGGGGAGAAAAAATCAAATGCATGCATTAAGGATGAAGGAGGAAAAGCTTAACGGGATCCATATGGTGGCGTGGGATCTTCTTCGCGCACGGAGTGGTGGGAGTGTGGAATGAAATGCCAGATGAAGTGGTGAATGCGGGCTCACTTTTCACGTTAAAAAATAGCCTGGACAAGGATATGGATGACAGGGATTTGATGGGATATGGCCCAGGTGCAGGTCTGTGGGAATAGGCGAAAGAAATGTTTCTGCACTGCCAAGAAGGACCAAAAGTCCTGTTTCTGTGCTGTAATGTTCTATGGTTCAATGGATGCAGAAAGTAGGTAATGGGAAGTTGTGGTGAAAGTGTCGCGCTGTGTCTGAACACGGAAGTGTGCGACGGGATAGTGTGGAGGGGGCATCACACTCTTTCTGACCCCGGGAATGGTAAATGAGACGGTGTGGAGGAAGCGTCACTCTAGTTCCGACCACGAGAGTGTATAATGAGACGGTGGGTGAGTGAGCGCACACTATGTCTCACTCCGGGAATGGGTCGTGGGACAGGTGCTTCACTTATGTCGAACACTGGGAATGTTGGTTCGGACGGTGCGGATGCGTTCTCTCTTTCTCTCTCTGTCTCTCTCTCTCTCTCTCGCTCTCTCTCTCTCTCTCTCTCTCTCTCTCTCTCTCTCTCTCTCTCTGTCACACACACACACACACACACACACACAAACACACAAATTTCACGCGGGTTAGAGGCTTTCCCGGCAGAGAAATTGGGAGACTGTGAGGGCACAGTGAGAGACGCAGAGAGAGAAATGATAGACAGAAGGTGATGGAGGGCTTTTGTGAGAACTGCTGAGGTCCGTCTGTTGGGCTGAATTCGCTGCTATTTTTATATTTTGCTGTCTACTCGGCGGCCCAGTCAGTGTAGCCGCACGCTTTCAATACTTCTCTGAAATACTGGTAAACCGCAGCTTATGTTCTCATGGGCTAAGAGACTCAATGCTCAGTCAAGGCTCAGCGTGTGTTGGTTTCCTGTAAAATTCAATATCTAAATGTCCGCATTCTTTGATCAGTACTATACTGTTTCAAAATGACATTCTATTGTTCTGACATCTTCTTTGAGTGAGTGTGTGATGGGACATTGTGGAGTTTGTTGGTGAACTCGAAATCTGTAACGCAAAGGTGTGGAGGTGCCTTCACTGTGTGTGATTCTGGGAATCTGTGCTGAGAGAGTCTAGAGGAAGCCTCACTTTGTCTCTGACCACGGGATTGCTTGATAAGGTAGTGTGGAGTGTGCTTTATACTGTGTCTGACCCCGGGAGTGTGTGATGGGAAGGTGTGGATGGAGAATCACTCTGTGTCCTACCCCTGGAGTGTGTGATGGTACGGTGACGAGGGAGATTCAATCCGTATCTGACCCCGGGAGTGTGTGATGGGACGGTGATTCACTCTGTGTCTGACCCCGGGAGTGTGTGATGGTACGGTGACGAGGGAGATTCAATCTGTATCTGACCCCGGGAGTGTGTGATGGGACGGTGATTCACTCTGTGTCTGACCCCGGGAGTGTGTTAAGGGACGCTGTGGAGGGAGATTCACTCTGTGTCTGACCCCGGGACTGTGTTTTCATTCTGCCTCTAATGACGGGACTGTGTGATCGGACGGTGCGGAGGGAGATTTGCTTTCTGTCTGACCCCGGAAGTGTTTGATGGGACCGTCTGGACGGAGCTACAATCCGTGCCTGACTCTGAGTATGTGTGTTGAGATGGTGTGGAGGGATCTTGACTCTGTGTCTGACCGGGCCATTGTGTTATGGGGCAGTGTGAAAGTCACTGCGCTCTGTGTCTGAGTGTCCGGTGTGGAAGGAGCATGACTCTGTGCATGACCCCGGGTGTGTTTGATGTGACGGCTTTGAGGAAGTTTTACCGTGTGTGTGACTTCGGGAGTGTGTGATGGGACGGTGTGGAGGGAGCTTCAAACCGTGTCTGACCCCCACACTTTTAAAGGTCGATATGTGTTAGATTTTGTGAAATGTGTTCAGAAAGGTTTTCCAAATCAATATATAGATGTACCAGCGAAGGAGGATGTAATATTAAGATCTCCTTTTAGGAAATTATTTAGGACAGGAAACTGAGGTGTGTGCAAGGGAACATGTTGGTTCCAATTATCATAACATCATTAGTTCAACTTGATCATAAATAAAGATAGATCTGGTCCTCGGGCTGAAGTTCTAAACTGGAAAACGGCCAAATTTCAAGAAGTGAGCATGGATCTAAAAAGCGTTGTTTGGGACAGTTTGTTCTCTGCCAAGGATGTGATTGGTAAGTGTGAGGCCTTCAAAGGAGAAATTTTAAGAGTGCAGTGTTTGTAGGTTCTTGTCAGGGTTAGTCAAAGTGAGTAAGAATAAGGAACCTTGGTTCTCCGGGTATATTGGAAATCTGATAAAGAAGAAGAGAGAGGTGCCTAACGTGTACAGACAACAGGGAGGAAATAAGATGCCTGAGGAGTATAAAAAGAATAAGAAAATACTTAAGAAAGAAATCAGGATGTCTAAAAGAAAACATAAGGTTACTTTGGCTGTCAGGGTGAAGGATAATCCTAAGAGCTTCGACATATGTTTAGAACAAAAGGAGAGTAAGGGATAAAATTCTTCCTCTTGATGATCAGAGTGGTCGGCTATGTATGGAACCAAAAGCAATGGGAGAGGTATTATTTTTCTTTTTTGCAAATGTGTTTGCTATGAAACTGAAATGGAGTCTATGGAAACAAGGCAAACAAGTAGGGAGATCATGGAACTTACACAGATTAAAGAGGAGGAGGTGCTTGCTGTCTTGAGGCAAATCAGAGAGGATAAATCCCCAGGACCTGACAGGCTATTCCCTCGGACCTTGAAAGCGACTAGTGTTGAAATTGCAGTGGCCCTGGCAGAAATATTTAAAATGTCAATATTCACTGGTCAGGTGCCAGAGGATTGGAGGATAGCTCATGCAGTTCAGTTGTTTAAAAAAAAAAGTCTCAAAAAGTAAGCCGGGAAATTATAGGTCAGTAAATTTGACAATGTTAGCAGGTAAATTATTGGAAGGAATACTAAGAGATAGCATTTACAGGTTTTTGGATAGACAGGGACTTATTAGAAAAAGTTAGCATGGCTTTGTGCGTGGTAGGTTATGCGTAAACAATCTATTACAGTTTTTCGAAGAAGGGTCCAGGAAAGTGGCTGAAGGGAAGGTAGTGGATGTTGTATGCATGGACTATAGTAAGGTCTTAGACAAAATACCGCATGGATGGTTAGTTAGGAAGATTCAGTCGCTGCATATACATCTAGAGGTGGTCAGCTGGATTAGACATTGCCTCAATGGAGGAATCCAGAGAGTGGTAGTGGAGGATTGCTACTCTGAGTGGAGGCCTGTATCTAGTGGTGTGCCACAGGGATCAGAGCTGTGTCCATTGTTATTTGCCAACTATATCAATCTGGATGATAATGTGTCAAATTGGATCAGCAAATTTACTGATGTTACAAAGGTTGAAGGTGTAGTGGACGGTGAAGAAGTTTTTCAATGCTTGTAGAGGGATTTGGACCAGTTGCAGAAATGGGCGGAAGAATGGCAGATGAAATTTAACGCGGGCATTTATGAGGTATTGCACTTCGGAAGGGCAAATCAAGGTAAGATCATACAAGGTAAATGGTAGGACACTGAGGAGTGCAATAGAACAGAGGGATCTGGGAGTAGAAATACGTAATTTCCTGAAAGTGGCGTCACAGGTGTCTAGGATCGTAAAGAAAGCTTTTGGTATATTGGCCTTGATAAATCAAAGTACTCAGTATACGAGTTGGAATGTAATGGTGAGGATGTCTAAGACATTGGTGGGACGGAATTTGGAGTACTGTGTGTAGGTTTGGTCACCTCAGGGAGTGTGTGATGGGACGGTGTGGAGGGAGATTCACTCTGTGTCTGACTCAGGGAGTGTGTGATGGGATGGTGTAGAGGGAGATTCACTCGGTGTCTGACTCCACGAGTTTGTGATGGGACGGTGTGGAGGGTGATTCACTCTGTGTCTGACTCCACGAGTTTGTGATGTGACGGTGTGGAGGGAGATTCACTCTGTGTCTGACTCCACGAGATTGTGATGGACGGTGTGGAGGGAGATTCACTCTGTGTCTGACTCCACGAGTTTGTGATGTGACGGTGTGGAGGGAGATTCACTCTGTGTCTGACTCCACGAGATTGTGATGTGACGGTGTGGAGGGAGTTTCACTCTATCTCTGATCCTCACTAATCTGTGTCCAGCTGATCCTGATGTACTTAATTTCGAGACATTCCCTGAACCCCCGGCCGGGACAGATCGAGGTCAGTTTCATCTTTGTCGGTTTAAACCTCTTTAGCTGACGTGTCCAATCCTGTCAAGAGATCTCAGAGCAAACTTACAGTTGACTCCAACGATTCCCTGTTTGAGAATAACACGGAGGGAACGCGTGAGAGATGCGATGACGGTGAAATACCCTTTGCTTTTCCGTGCGGAGCTTTGCATGTCGGTGGGAGAGACGGTGAGCAGGGAGCGCGGTATAAAACCTTAAGCCCTCTCTCCCTTTTCTAACCCCACTCTCTTTTTCCTCTTTCGCCTTCTGTCATCTCCCTGCCCTTCTCTCAACCCGTCTCCTCTCGCCGTCTCTGCACTGTCCCTCACTCACACTATTTCCCCTACTGACTCCCACTGTGCCCTTCTATTTGCCCTCTCTCATTTTCCCCGTCTCTCCTTTATCACAGTTACCGTCTCCATCCCTCCTGGTTTCTCCATCGTACTCTTTTTATCTCTCTCTGTCAACTCTCATTCCAACCCGCCACATCTCCCGTTCCTCCTACCTCCCTCTGTCCATTTGTCGCTCATCTCCCCTCGCTCCTTCCCCTCCTTTCTAAACACCCCTGTCTCCCCGTCGTTCTCCCCCTCGCTCTTTTCCCTCTCTGAAATCCCCTTGTTCTCTCTTTCCTATCATTCTTCTACCCTCTCTCGCTCTCCCATCTCATTTCGCTCTATCACCTTCACACTCCTCTCTCGCCGACTCATTTTCCCCTTCCTCCTCCCACTCTACCCATTCTTTTTCTCGCACTTTCATGCCCAATGTCCACATCGCGCTCTCCCCACTCTGCCTATCGTTTTCACCTTCACTCTATCCCCACGTCTCTGTCCTCTCTCTCCCCTCTTCTCACTCACACTCTGCCGCTCTCACCCCTTCTCACCCCTTACGTATCCCTCTCTCTCTTCTCTCAACCCCTCTCTCTTCTGTCAATTACCGATTACCTCTCCTATTCCCTACCGCTTTCACTCTCTTCTCATCCGCCTGACCGACTCTCGCCCCCAGACGGTCTGAACTCCACTGACTCTGCGCTGAACGTTCGGAAAGAGGAACCGCTCATCGATGTGGATGAAGAACCTCCCATTTCCCCGGGACCCGACGGGCTGTCAACCACAGCACAAACAGGTCAGAGTTCACAGTTATGACGTCATTCTGGAGGGGACACGTGCCATAATCTCAAGAGTCCGTGTTTCTATTGCATCTGTATCGACCACGTCCACTGTCAGCTCAGTCCATAGACTGACCACCGTCTGGGTAAAAAAAAATGTTTGCTCTCGGCTCCGCAATTCAATCCCTTTCTCCTCTCATCTTAGCCTTGTGCGCTCTGGGCCTCGAGAGTGCAGGAACAGACGTATGGGAGCAGGGAGAAAAAGAAGGCAGTAAATGTATTTGTCCTGCTAGTGATAAACAGAGAGGAAGTGGTGGAAAATTTCTTAAATGCATTTATTTTAATGCTCGAGATATTGTAAGAAAGGTGGATGAGTTTGGAGCGTGGTTTGATACCTGGAAATATGATGTTGTAGCAATTATTGAAACATTGTTGCAGGAGGGGAGTGATTGGCAACTAAATATTCCTGGATTTCGTTGCTTCAGGTGTGATAGAATCGGAGGGACAAGAGGGGGAGATGTTCCGTTGGTTGTCAGAGAAAAAGTTACAGCGGTGCTCCGGCAGGATAGATTAGAGGGCTCGTCTAATATATTGTAGATGTGTTGTAGACCACCTAATGGACAGCAAGAATTGGAGGAGCAAATCTGTAAGGAGATAGCAGATGTTTGTAGTAATCACGCGGTTGTGATTGTGGCAGATTTGAATTTTCCGCACACAGACTGGGAAGCCAATACTGTAAAAGGGATTGATGATTTGGATTTGTAAAGTATGTACAGAATAGAGTTTTTTGCAGCAATGTATAGAGGTACCAATCAGAGAAGGGGCAGTGTTGGATCTTCTATTAGGGAATGAAATAGGTCCGGTGACGGAGGTATATGTTTTCGGGAGCACTTCGGTCCAGTGATCACAATGCCATTAATTTCAATATTATTACGGAGAAAGATTGGAATGGACCCAGTGTTGAGATTTTTGAGATTTTTCATTGGAGAAAGGCTAATTTTGAAGCGTTGCGAAAGAATTAGAAGGAGTGGATAGGGAATATTTGTTTTATGGGAAAAATGTAATAGAGAAATGGAGGTCATTTAAAGGTGAAGTTTTGAGGGTACAGAATCTTTATGTTCCTGTTTGGTGGAAAGGAAAGGTTAAACGTTTGAGAGGGCCATAGTTCTCAGGGGATATTGGAAACTTGGTTAGGAAAAAGAGAGATATCTACAATAAACATAGGCAGCATGGAGTAAATGAGGTGATCGAAGAATATAAAGGATGTAATCTTAAGAAAGAAATTAGAAAAGCTAAAAGAAGATACCAGGTTGTTTTGGCAAGTACGGGGAAAATAAATCCGAAGGGTTTCTACAGTTACCTGAATAGCAAAAGGATAGTGAGGGATAAAACTGGTCCCTTAGAGAATCAGAGTGTACAGCTACGTGCGGAGCCGAAAGAGATGGGGGTATTCATTATGGAGAAGAATACTGGATTGTATAAGGTAAGGTAAACAAGTAGTGAAGTTATGTAAATAAACGGTTAAAGCGGAGGAAGTACTGGCGCTTTTAAGGAATATAAAAGTGAACAAATCTCCAGGTGCTGACAGGATTTTCCCTAGGACCTTGAGGGAGGTTATTGCAGAAATAGCAGGGGCTCTGACAGAAATATTTCAAATGTCATTAGAAACGGGGATTGTGCCGGAGGATTGGCGGGTTGCTCATGTGGTTCCATTGTCTAAAAAGGGTTCTTAAGAGTAAACTTAGCAATTATAGGCCTGTCAGTTTGACGTCCGTGGTGGGTAAATTAATGGAAAGTATTCTTATAGCTGTTATAAGAATTATCTGGATACAGAGGGTCTGATTAGGAAGATTCAACGGATTTGTACGTGGAAGGTCATGTTTGTCACTTCTTATTGAATTTATTGAAGAGGTTACGAGGAAGGTTGATGAGGGTAAAGCAGTGGATTTTGTCTATATGGACTTCAGTAAGGCCTTTGACAAGTATCGCATGGAAGGTTAGTTAGGAAAGTTCAATCGTTAGGTATTAATATTGAAGTAGTAGAATATATTCAAAAGTGGCTGGATGGGAGATGCCAGTGAGTAGTGGTGGATAACTGTTTGTCAGGTTGGAGGCCGGTGACTAGTGGTGTGCCTCAGGGATCTGTACTGGGTTCAATGTTGTTTGTCAAATACATCAATGATCAGCATGATGGGGTGTTAAATTGGATTAGTAAATATGCAGATGATACTAAGTTAGGTGGCGTTTTGCCTACTGAAGTAGGTTTTCAAAGTTTGCAGAAAGATTTAAACCATTTAGAAGAGTGGGCTGAGCGATGGCAGATGGAGTTTAATGTTGATAAGTGTGAGGCGCTACATTTTGGTAGGAATAATCCAAATAGGACATACATGGAAAATGTTAGGGCATTGAAGAATGCAGTAGAACAGTGTGATCTGGAAATAATGGTGCATAGTTCCCTGAAAGTGGAATCACACGTGGAAAGGGTGGTGACGAAAGCTTTTGGTATTTTGGCCTTTATAAATCAGAGCATTGAGTATAGGAGTTGGGATGTAATGTTAAAATTGTATAATACATTTGTAAGGCCGAATTTGGAGTATTGCGTACAGTTCTGGTCACTGAAATATAGTAAAGTTGTCAACAAAATAGAGAGAGTACAGAGAAGATTTACTGGAAGGTTGCCTGGGTTTCAGCACCTAAGTTACAGGGAAAGATTGAAGAAGTTAGGTTTTTATTCTTTGGAGCGCAGAACGTTGAGGGGGGACGATAAAGGTATATAAAATTATGAGAAGGATAGATAGAGTTGACGTGTATAAGCTTTATCTATTGAGACTAGGGGAGATTCAAACAAGAGCACATGAGTTGAGACTTATGGGGCAAAAGTTTAAGGGTAACCTGAGGGGGAATTTCTTTACTCAGAGAGTGGTGGCTGTATGGAATGAGCTTCCAGTAGCAATTTTAGAGGCATGTTCGGTATTGTCATTTAAAGCAAAATTGTGTAGGTATATGGACAGGAAATGAATGAAGGGTTATGGGTCGGTGGGATTAGGTGAGAGTAGGCTTTCGACAAGGACTAGAATGACCGGGATGGCCGGTTTCCGTGCTGCAATTGTAATATGGTTATATGGTCATGTGGTTATTCTGCAAGTCTGGGGAAATAACTGTACGCGTTGACCCCTCGTGGTGTTATAAGTCTCTGTGAGGTCATCACTACGCTCCAGGAATTAAGGTCCCAACCTGTCCGACCTCTCTCCTTTGATCAGTCTCCCGAGTCCGGCAACATTCTCGTTCTCTTCCTGCTCTCTCATCCACTCTTACATTGCACTCCTCACTCTCTCTGACCAACTCCTACCCTATTCTCCTCCTTTGCTCGCGTCATGTATCTCCCCCACCACTCTCCTGCACTCCTACAAATCTATGGCCTTCTTTCTGCACATCCGTTCCATTCTTCTCCGTCGTCCCACCCTCACCCACTCCCACCCCACTCTCTCCTCTCCCTATTTCCTCTCCCACCCTTTCTCTCGCCCGTCTCTGTCCGTTCTCTCTAAAATAGCCTCCGCGTTTCCTCAACCTTCTCCCTCGTCGCCATCGACTCTCACGTCAATCCTCTGCCCAGTTGTTCCCGATACCCCGGTCCTGAGCAACGTCTGTGCTCATTCACCCAGCCTGCGCCCGTCTTGGTTTTATACATTTCTGTAAGGTCGCCCCTGCGCTCCAAGGAATCAAGTCCCGACCTGCCCGACCTATCTCCATGCCTCACTCCCCCGAGTCCAACATCCTCGTAAACCTTCCAGCACAGTGGCCTTTCCTATATCAGGGCGACCGACACTGAACAAGAGCGGCGTCACTGGACATCTGCAACGTGATCTCCCGACTCCTGTACCATCATCTTCCATCTCAGTGTACCATCTGAGAAATTGTTAAAGTCTAGGTAGATGTCATCTACTCCCCGGGCCTGATCAGTCCTTCCCGATTATAGTATCCCCGGCGACTATCCCTCGGTCTCAGGCCATCCGTATCTCTCTCCCTCCTCCAACTTCCACCATCCGGATCTTCGCCCTCCCGCCCTCTCTCACCGCTCCTTTCTTTCTTCGTCCCTCCCGTCCTCTCTTCCATCTCCCAGAGTGATCTACCATCTGGGATCTTGTGACAGTATTTGTCAGTGTACATTTTACCAACCAATCAGTGAAACAGGTCCTACGCAATCAAATCGGTCAGTCTAATCCCCCCTGACCCCACCCCCTTATACAGTGGAACCCAACAATAGCTCATTAAAGACCCTATCCATCACGTCTGGTACTCTGCCCTAAAGAGCCACCCTGCTGTCTTACTCCAAAGATGGAAATATGACGTGTCTACATCCATGGACACTGTCTACATTTCCTGCTGTCTCCGTGAAGTAACCAGCATAAACACAGACCCCCACACAAACCCGCCGCACTCACTCCCATCGGGAAGAACGTTACGGAAGCTCGTCCCACCGCTCTCAAGGACGGCTTCTGCCCCGTTTTTATCGGATTATCGAAAGGCCCCCTAGGGCAACGTGGAGGGCGCTTCAGTCGATGACTGACCCCAGTCGTGTGTGATAGGACCATGGGGTGGGAGCATCACTCTGTGTCTGACCCCAGGAGTTTGTGATGGAACCGTTCCGAGGGAGATTCACTCTGTGTCTGACCCTCAATCTTCTGTGTCCAGCTGAACCTGATGTGCTGTACGCGGATGTAAATTTCAAGACCATCTCGGCAACCCAAGTCCGGACTGATCGAGGTCAGTTTCATCTTTGTTACTTCGTCCCTGTTAAGGTGACGTGTCCAATCCTGTCGCGAGATCTCAGGACAAACGTCCAGTTGACCCTAATGATTCCCTGTTTGTGAATAACACGGTGGGAACGCGTGAGAGATGCGAAGGGGGTGGATTTTCTGTTTGAGGATCGGTGCGGAGTGTTGCACCCTGGGAGGGGCGAATTAGAGGTAGCGCCGTGGGATGGATTGTGGAGGGAGTGCTGTGGGAAGATGGCATGGTATGCAGAGGAAGGCGCCACGAGGAGCAAGCGATGTGGGGAATGGGTGGTGGAGATCAGTTAGATTCATGTTGTTGTAGTGAGGAAGCAGGACTGTTTGTGAGACGCGGAGAAGCAGCTCGGTATTAAATCTTAACTCCCTCTCCCTTTTCTAACACCACTCTCTTTTCAATCTTTTTCCCTTCTATCACGCCGGCTCCTCTCTCGCTCCATCCCCTGTCTCTCCCTCACACTATTTCCCCTACTGTACCCAACTGTCCCGTACTCTCCGTCCTCTCTCATTGCCCACACTCCCTCCGCACTCTCTTCTATCACAGCCACCGTTTCTAACAATCTCGAACTCCCTCTCTATCGCGCTTTCCTTGATCACTCTCATACCCCCGTCAACCACGCCTATTCTTCCCATCTCTCACTGTCTCGAAATTTGCCACTCATCTCCCCTCCACGCTTTCTCTTTCTCTCCATCCATTTCTCCCGCTCCCCGACGTTCTCCCAGCTTGCAATTTCCCCTCTCACTGAAATTCTCTTGTTCTCGCTTCCTCCTCCCTCTCCCACTTCCGCCCGCCTTCCCTCTCCCTTCTCATTCCCCTCCATTCATCTCTCACGCCTCTCACTCCGCTCCCCTCGACACTCTCTGCCCCCTTTCCCTTTCTCTCCCCGTTCTTTCGCTCGCATTTTCCTGTCCAATGCCCACATCGCGCTCTCCCCTCTCTGTCCGGCGTTTTCTCCTTCTCTCTTCCACGTCTCTGTCCTCTCTCTCCCCGCTCTCCCTCACCCTCTATCTTGATACCTCATACCCTCTCTCCCTTCACTTTCCCCTCTGTCTCCCCGACTCCATCCCCCATTCCCTCCCGCTCTCACTCTCTTCCTAATCTGCCTGTCTCTCTCTCTTTTCCTCCCAGACGGACTGAACTCTACCTACTCCATGCTGAACTTTCGGAAAAAGAAACCCCGTATCGATGAGGACGAAGATCCGCCCATTTCCTCGGGACCCGGCGGGCTGTCAACCAGCGCACCAACAGGTCAGAGTTCACAGTGATGACGTCATTTTGGAGTGGTCAGTCTCATACTCCTAAGTGTTTGTACTCCATCTGCTTGGACCACCTCCTCTGTCAGCTCGTTCCATAGACTGACAACCATCTGGGTAATGATAGATTGTCACACGGGTCCCAATTAAATCCTATTTCTCCTTCAACTTAGACTTGTGCGCTCTGGTCCTCGATTGTCCAAGTCTGTGGAAAATAACTGCACGCACTCACCGCTCGTGGTTTCATACGCCTTTGTATGTTTACCCCAACACTCCAAGAATTAAAGTCCCAACCTGACCGATCTCTATCCATAAATTTCTCCTTCCAATCCGGTAACATCCTCGTTCTCCTCATTTTCTCTGCTCTACTCTCACTCCCCCTTCTTCCCACACCACGCACCCCTCTCACTCTGCTCCTCTGCTACCCCAGTCACCTCCACTACTCGGTTCCCGATTCTCCCCAACTAATCTACTACAAACATTTCCCCATCTATTCACCAGTTTCTCCCCATATCCCCACAATTCCTCTTCCGCCCCACTCTCCGTCTCTCTCTCCACCCCTATGCTCTCACTCTCACTTTCTTTTTACCCCTCTCGACCCTGTCTACCTCCTTCCTCTCTAACACCACTCCCTCACACATCTCTCTACTTTCACGCCATCGACTCTCACCTCAATCCTGTGCCTTCTGGTTCCTCATACCCCGGACCTGAGGAACGTCTGTGCTTGTTCACCCTGCCTGCGCACCTCGAGGTTTTATACAACGCTGTAAGGTTACCCCTGCAATACAAAGAATAAAATGCCGACCTGTCTGACCTCTCTCCATGCCTCACTCCCCCGAGTCCAACATACTCATAAATATTCTGGCATCGTGGCCTTTCCGTCATCAGGGCGACCGACACTGAACAAGAGCGGCGTCACGGTGCATCTGCCACGTGACCTCCCGACTCCTGTACGATCATCTTCCAGAACAGTGTACCATCTGAGACCTTGTTAAAATCCAGGTAGATTACATCTAGTCCCCGTGCCTGATCTGTCCTTCCCGATCATTTTAGCCCGACAACTCTGTCTGGTCTCAGGGCATCAAGTATCTCTCTCGTTCCTCCATCTTCCAACTTCAGGATCTCCCCCCTCCCTCCCTCTCTCACCGCTCCTTTCTTTCTTCGTCCCTCGCTCCCCCCTTCCATCTCCCAGAGTGCACTACCATTTGGGACCTTGTAACAATATTTGTTAAAGTCAGTGTGCACCTCTCAGTGTTAAAGTCAGTGTGCACCTCTCAGTGTTAAAATCAGCGTGCACCTCTCAGTGTTAACGTCAGCGCGCACCTCTCAGTGTTAAAGTCAGCGTGCATCTCTCAGTGTTAAAGTCAGTGTGCACCTCTCAGTGTTAAAGTCAGTGTGCACCTCTCAGTGTTAAAGTCAGCGTGCACCTCTCAGTGTTAAAGTCAGTGTGCACCTCTCAGTGTTAAAGTCAGTGTGCACCTCTCAGTGTTAAAGTCAGCGTGCAACTCTCAGTGTTAAAGTCAGTGTGTACCTCTCAGTGTTAAAGTCAGTGTGCAACTCTCAGTGTTAAAGTCAGTGTGCAACTCTCAGTGTTAAAGTCAGTGTGTACCTCTCAATGTTAAAGTCAGTGTGCACCTCTCAGTGTTAAAGTCAGTGTGCAACTCTCAGTGTTAAAGTCAGTGTGCACCTCTCAATGTTAAAGTCAGTGTGCACCTCTCAGTGTTAAAGTCAGTGTGCAACTCTCAGTGTTAAAGTCAGTGTGCAACTCTCAGTGTTAAAGTCAGTGTGCACCTCTCAGTGTTAAAGTCAGCGTGCAACTCTCAGTGTTAAAGTCAGTGTGCAACTCTCAGTGTTAAAGTCAGTGTGCACCTCTCAATGTTAAAGTCAGTGTGCACCTCTCAGTGTTAAAGTCAGTGTGCAACTCTCAGTGTTAAAGTCAGTGTGCAACTCTCAGTGTTAAAGTCAGTGTGCACCTCTCAGTGTTAAAGTCAGCGTGCAACTCTCAGTGTTAAAGTCAGTGTGCACCTCTCAGTGTTAAAGTCAGTGTGCACCTCTCAGTGTTAACGTCAGTGTGCACCTCTCAGTGTTAAAGTTAGCATGCACCTCTCCTGTTTGTGATGTACAAAGAACCTTTCAAACAAAGAAAACATACAGCACATTACAGGCTCTTCAGCCAAAAAGTTGAAACGAACACGCCCCTACCTTCTGGCGACCTAGTCTTTACCCAGAACCCTCTATTTTTCTAAGCTCGATGTTACCATCCATGAGTCCTGTGAAAGACCCTATCTGTTTCGCCTCCACCACCGCTTCCTGCAGCCTCACCACTCTCTGAGTAAAAAAAAATCTTACCCCGACACCTCCTCTGTACCTACTTCCAAGCACCTTAAAAGCATGTCCTTTTCTGCGAGCGATTTCAGTCCTGAGAAGAAGCCTCTGACTATCCACACGATCCATGCCTCTTGTACACCTCAAATCTGGTCACCTCTCATCCTCCGTCGTTCCAAGGAAAAAAGTTGATTTCACTCAACCTATTCTCATAATGCATGGTCTCAACTCCAGTAAACAGTCTTCTGAATCTCCTCTGCACCCTTTATATGGATTCTACGACGTTCCTGTAGTGAGGCTACCAGAACCGAGCTTAGTACTCCAAGTGGGGTCTGACCAGGGTCCTATATAGCTGCAACATTAGCTCTCGGCTCCTAAATTCAATTCCACGATTGACGAAGGCCAAAATAAATTTACGTCTTCTTAATAACAGAGTCAACCTGCGCAGCTTTGAGCTAGGACCCCAAGATCCCTCTGATCTCCACACTGCCCCTAGTCTTACCATTAGTACTGTAATCTGCCATCGTATTTGACCTATCAAAATGAACCACTTCACACTTCGCTGGGTTGAACTCCATATGTCATTTCTTAGCCCGGTTTTGCACCCTATCAATGTCCCGCTGTAACCTCTGACAGCCCTCCAAACTATCCACAACACCTCTAAACATTGGGTCATCAGCAAACTTACGGACCCATCCCTCCACATCTTCAACCAGTTAATTTATAAGAGTCACGAAGAAGGTCCCAGAATAGATCCTGTTGCACTCCACTGGTGACCGAATTCTGTGCAGAATATGACCCGTCTGCACCCAGTCTTTCCCTTCTGTGGGCAAGCCAGTTGTGGATCCACAAAGCAATATCCCCTTGGATCGCATTCCTCCTTACTTTCTCAGAAAGCCTTGCATGGGCTACCTTATATAATTATTTGTTGAAATCCATCAACTGTTCTTCCTTATCAATGTGTTTAGCCACATCCCCACAAATATTCAATCAGTCTCGCAAGGCACGATCTGCCCTGTACAAAGTCATGCCGACAAACCCTAAACATATTATACCTCTCCAAATGTTCATAAATCCTGCCTCTCAGGATATTCTCCGTTAACTTACCAACCGCTGAGGTAAGACTCACTGGTCTATAATTTCCTGGGTTATCGCCTCTCCTGTTTTTGAATAAAGGAACGACATCCGCAAACTTCCAATCCTCCTGAACATCCCACTTCTCCATTGATGACGCAAAGATCATTGCCAGAGCCTCAGCAATCTCTTCCCTCGCCGCCCACAGGAGCCTGAGGTATATTTCGTCCGGTACCGGAGATTTATCCAATTTGATGTTTTCCAAATGTTCCATTTCATCCTCTTTCGTAACATCTGCATACTCAAGCCTTGCAGTCTGCTGCAAGTCATCACTACAGTCACTAAGATACTGAAGTAAAGTATTCATTCAGTAGCTCCTATTGTCTTATTAAATATTTATTGTGATCTTATGGTCGTATGGTGTCTCCACAGCTGCGGTAGAACAGGAGTCGAAAGTGAAGATCGGAAATAGACCGTACCGTCTGATCTGCCTCCTCTGCCTAGTTACATCCGCCCTCATCGTGACTGTGGCCAGTCTCTCGATCTATGGTGAGTGGAACCGTCTCCGAATGGAGACAGACCGTAAATAAAGAGAGTGGAATATACTGAGATTGTAAAACACAACAGTGAAACCTACCCCCTTACTGTAACATCGATGGAAGAAGGCAGCATACATGAAGATTAGGAAGAAAGGATCAGATGTTTCTATTGAGGAACGTAGGTTAGAAAGAAAAGAGATGAAAAAGGGGATGTGGACAGAAAGGAGGAAGCAAGAGAAGGTTTTGGCCAATAGGGTAAACCCAAGGTATTCTTCAATTATGTGAAGATCAAAAGGATGACAGGAGTGAAGGCAGGAGCGATTAGAGGTAAAGGTGGGAAGATGCGCCTGGAGACTGTGGAAGTGAGCGAGGTCCTCAATGAATACTTCTCTTCGGTATGCACCAAGGAAAGGGAACTTGATGAGGGTGAGGACAATATGAGGGAGATTGATGTTCAGGAGCATGTTGATACTAAGGGAGAGGAGCTGTTGTAGTTGATTAAATACATCCAGACGGATAAGTCACCGGTCCATAATAGAATATTCCCCAGGCTGCTTCTCGAGGGGAGAGAAGAGATTGTTGAGCCTCTGGGTAGGATCATTATGTCCGCGTTGTCCACGGGAATGGTCCGGGATGATTGGAGGGAGGCGCATTTTGCCCTCCTGTTCAAATAAGGAGGCAGGGATAGTGCGGGTAATTATAACCCAGTGAGTGTTCCGTCCGTGGTGGAAAACCTGTTGGAAAAGATTCTTAGAGATAAAACCTATTGGCATATAGGGATCATGGTCTAAACAGGGACAGTCAGCTTGGTTTAGTGAGGGGCAGATGTTGTCTAACAAGTCTGATAGAATTACCTGAGGAGGTGACCAGGCATATAGATGTGGATAGTGCAGTGGTTGTGATATACATGGAATTTAGAATGGTATTTGATAAAGTTCCACACGGTAGAGCTTATTTAGAATGTCAGAAGGCACGGGATCCAGGGACGCTTGGCCAGTTGGATTCACAATGGGCTTGCCTGGAGAAAGCACAGTGTCGTGGTGGAGGGAACGCAGACGGATTGGATGGCTGTGACCAGTGGTGTTGCACAAGGATCGGTTCTCGACCCTCTGCTTTTCGTGATTTTATTAACTACATGGATGTGGTGGCAGAAGGGTGGGTTGGCAAGTTTAGAGACGATACAAAGGTTGGTGGTCTTATGGATAGTGTTGAGGATTGTCGAAGATTGCAGAGGGAATTGATGGGTTGCAGACGTGGGCTGTTTTTGTGGCACGTGGATTTCAACCCGGAGAAGCTTGAGGTGGTACACTTTGGAAGGGCAAACTCCAATGCAGAGTGCAGAGTAAACGGCAGGATACTTGGTAGTGTGGTGGGCAGAGGGAACTGGGTGTACATGTCCACAGATCCCTGAAAGTGGCCTCACAGGTAGATAGGGTAGTTAAAACGATTATGTTTGTTAGCTTTCATAAGTGGAGGGATAGAGTTTAAGAGTCGCGATGCAATGATGCAGCTCCATAAAGATCTGGTTAGGTCACACTTGGAGTACTGGTGTCCCCTTCTGATCTCCGCACTGTCGGAAGGTTGTGGAAGCGTTAGAAAGGGTACAGAGGAGATGCTGCCTGGTTCAGAGTGTAAGCATGATGATCAAAAAATTAAGAGAGCTATGGCTTTACTCTTTGGAGGGAAGGAAGATGAGACAAGACAAGATACAGTTATACAAGATATTAAGAGGAATAGATAGAATGGACAGCAAGTACCTCTTCCGCAGGTCACCACTGCTCAAAACAAGAGGATGTGGCTAGGGGTGGGATGTTCAAGGGGGATATTAGAGGTTTTTTTTTACTGAGAGAGTGGTTGGTGAGTGGAATGCACCTCCTGTCTCAGTGGTGGAGGTAGACACACCAGTGATATTTAAGAGACTACGAGACAGGTATATGGAGGAGTTTAAGGTGGTAGGTTATAGTGAAGGCAGCGTTTAAGGGGTCGGAACAACATTGTGGGCCTGTACTCTGCTGTACTATTCTATGTTCTGTAATACGGACAGACCCCAGACCGTGATAAAAACACAGCCTTTACCGTAACGCAATCAAGTCTCATGTTGACACCGACCCGCCATTAACCATCACATCAACAATGCTGTTACAGTAGCACGGTCACAAACTTCAACGAGACTCAGATACTCTCCTAACCGCGACAATGACACGACCGTCGCCGGAACACACAAGTGGCTGTCACACTGACGGCAACATACCTCTCACTGTAATATCGACATGCCCCTGACGTTTCAATGATACATTTCTTAACAGTGACACCGACACACACCTCACAGTGACACCGACACGCTCTTCACCGTGACACTGAGGTACCGTACATCGTGACACGTTCACCCACCTCAGCGTGATCCGCTCCGCATCGTATCGTGACAAAGACTCACATGTCACTGTAACACCACTTACCGAGACTGTATCACTCCTCAACATAACACTGATGCACCTCTCACTGAGGCAATTACCCTGACCTCAACCTGACACAGGCAAACCCCTCACCAGATACCGACAGCTAAATTCACAATGACACAATGAGATCGACATGGAACTCTCCGTTGCACCGACGCACACCTCAGCGTGTCACTCTCACACACACAGTGGCCATGACACTTCTCTCACCGTGGCACTGACATACCCTTCACTTTGCAACCAGCTCACCCCACACCATGAGACCGTGATACGTCATTGTCACCTCTCGCCGGGGCACGGAGACACCTATCACAGTGACGCCGGCACGTTCCTCACAGCAACTCGGACATGCCCCGCACGATACTGACGCAGACCCCCATGGTAACAACAAAACCTTCACCGGGACATTGATATATCCCCTAGCGTGATATAGACACGACCCTCAAGGTGGCGCCAACAACTCTCACTGTGTCCAGAGCATATCCTTCACTGTGACACCCTTCACCGTGACACTGACTCAACACTGTGTGACCCGTTCGGTAGCGTGACGCTGACTCACGTAAATGCAAAACATTCTCACCATCTCTCTCAGTGTCTCAGGTTCGTCAGTCTAAGATCACCTCCGACCGAAACTACAATGAGTTAAACTCAACCCTTCAATCCAAGCTTTCTGCGCTCAACTCTAATCTGTCCGTTCTTCGTCACCAGTTCACTGAGATGGAGACGAAGTACAGATTTGCAAACGAAACCAAGGCTCAAATCTGTGAATTGTTGACCAGCAGAAGAGGTGAGGCATCATCCCCCACTTTCACCCGTTCCTCATCACAGGGCAGGCATGGAGAGAGGAAGCGTCACTCTGTGCTTGACATCGGGAGTGTGTGAAGAGATGGTATGGCGGATGATTCACTCTGTGTTTGACCCAGTGAGTGTGTGATGGGGCTGCATGGAGGGAGTTTCCCGTTGTCACTGAATCTAGGAGAGTGTGATGGGACGTTGTGGAGATGGATTCACTCTATGTCTGAACACCGGATTGTGAGACGTAACATTACAACTTCACTTTATGTCTCACTCCGGGAATGTCTGATGGGACAGTATGGATCCAGCTTCACTCTGTGTCTGACAGCGAGACCTTGTGATGGGACAGTCCCCAGAAAGATTCACCCCATCTCTGACCGCTGAAGTGTGTCATGGGAGAGAGCGTTTCATTCTGAATCCGGGCGTGTGCGACGAGACAGTGTAGCGGGGGCATCACTCTGTGTCTGAATCCGGGGTTGTGTGATGGGACGATCTGGAGGGAGATTCACTCTGTGTCTGAATCCGGGGGTGTGTGATGGGACGGTGTGGTGGGAGATTCCCGCTGTTTCTGACCCCGGGAGTGTGTGATGTGACGGTTTGGAGGGAGATTCACTCTGTTTCTGACCCCGGGACTGTGTGATGGGACGGTGTGGAGGGAGATTCACTGTGTCTGAATCCGGGAGTGAGTAATGAGATCGCAGAGAGAAAGCTTCTGTGTCTGAATCCCAGAGTGAGGTATGGGACGGAACAGAGGGAACATCACTCTGTGTCTTATTCTGTGTGTGTGTGATTGGACAGTGTGGAAGGAGCATCACTCTGTGTCTGACTCCCGGAGTGAGTAATGGGATCGTGGAGAGAGACCGACTGTGTCTGACTCTGGGACTGTGTGAGGGGACAGTGTAGAGGGCCGTTCATTCTATGTGACTTCGTACTGTGTGATTGGATGTTGTGGAGCGAGTCTGAACCGTCAGTGTGCCATGGGAGAGCGTGGGCACAACTTCGCTTTGTGTGTGAGCACAGTTGAGCGTGAGGGGACGTTTGAGAGAGATCTTCACTCTGTGACTCGCCAGGAGGAGTGTGATGTAAGGAGGGCGTAAGGAGGGAGATTTACACTGTGATATGCTCGAAAATGTGTGATGGGACGGTGTGGAGGGGGGTGGGGATGAGCATCGCCCGTTCTCTGACCCCTGGGTTATTTGATGTCACCTGGTAGAAGGAGGTTTATACTGAGTCTGACCACGGGAGTATGCGGCGGGATTGTACAGAGAGTGTTTAATTTCCTATCTGACCACGGGGAGTGTGTTGGGGAAGTGTTGGGGATGCTCACTCAGGTTTTGCCCGCAGGTCCTCGTGATGGGAGAGCATGCAGTGAGCTTCACTCCATGTTTGACCCAATGAGTGTGTGATAGTGTGGTGGAGAGAAAGCTTCAGTCTGAGACCGAGCCCGGTCTTGTGTGATGGGACAGAGTGGTAGGAGAATCACTCTGTGTTTGACACTGGGAGAGTATAATTGGATCGTCAAACAACAGCTTCATTCTTCATTTGTCCCTGAGAGTGCGTGACGTGACGTTGAGGATGGAACACAAATTTCTGTCTGCCCAGTCAGGCAGTGTATGGTTGAATGGTCTGCAGGGACCTCTACTCTATAACTGACACGGGAGGCTGTAATGGGACGGTGCCGAAGTAGTTTCATTGCGATTCTGTCCTCGGGTGTGTGTGATGGGACGGTATGGTGGGTGATTCACTCTGATTCTGACCCACGGAGTGTGCGATAGGATGGTGTGGACGGAGATTCACTCTGAGTCTGATCTCGGGTGAGTGTGATAGGACGGTGTGGAGGGAGATTCACTCTGTTTCTGACACCGGGAGAGTGTGTTAGGACGGTATGGAGGGAGATTCACTCTGTGTCCGACCCGGGGAGTGTGTGATGGGACGGTGTGGAGGGAGACTCACTGTGTCTCTGACCCCGGGAGTGTGTGATGGGACGGTGTGGAGGGAGATTCACTTTGTGTCTGACCCCGGGTGAGTGTGATGGGACGGTATGGAGGGAGATTCACTGTGCGTCTGACCCCGGGTGTGTGTGATGGGACGGTATGGGGGGAGATTCACACTGTGTCTATCCGTAAGAGCGTGTGATTTGACAGTAAGCAGCGTGCAGTTTGAATCCATGAGTATGTGATGGGGCCGTAGCAAAAGAGAGCTTCACTCTGTGTCTGACCCCAGCTGGGTATGATGTAATAGTATGAGGGATTTCCGATCTATGTTTACTCCTGGATTCCGTGCTAAAGGAGAGTCCCTCAGTGTCTGGCAACGGGTTGCGTGATTGGAAATTGTGGAGGGAGCTAATTCATATGTCTCTCCCCGGGAGTGTGTGATGGGACAGCAGGAAGTGAAATTCTATTTCTGTCCATCCCTCAGGATCTCTGTGAGAGTATGGCGGAAATGAGCTTTTACCTGACTCCTGAAGATTGTGATGGGGCGGAATTGAGGGAGCTACACCTGGTCAGGGGTCCCTCGAATGTGTAATTGGGTGCCGTGGCGGGAGTTTTAATTTGATTCTGACAGCAGTTGAGTGTGATAGGACGGAGTGAACGAGCTTCAGTTTGATTCTGACGACGGAAACGTGTGATAGAAGGGTGTGAGGGTAGTTTGTATTTGACCCGGGGAACGTATAATGTGGCAGTTTCGAGGGAGTCTCACCCTGTTTCTGACCCCGGGAGTGTGTGATGGAACAGTGTGGAGTGAGCTTTACTCTGTGTCTGACACACTGTGTTTGCGATGGGATGCTATGCAGGGAGCATCACTCTGTGTCTAACCCCAGGAATGAGCATTGGGAGAGGGAGGAGGGAACTTCACTCTGTCTTTTACCGGAGTGTCTGATGGGACAGTGCAATACGGAGCTCACACTGGGTGAAACTCCTGGGTGTGTGTTGGGACTGTATGGAGGGAGCGTCACTCTGTGTCTAACCCCAGGAATGAGCATTGGGAGAGTGAGGAGGGAACTTCACTCTGTCTTTTACCGGAGTGTCTGATGGGACAGTGCAATACGGAGCTCACACTGGGTGAAACCCCTGGGAGTGTGATGGGACTGTATGGAGGGAGTGCCACTCTGCGTCTGACTGTCCACTGTGACAGGATGAACTGGAAGGAACTTCACTTTGTGACTGACACAGTGTGAGTGTGATGCAATACTATGGAGGGATCCATCACTTATATCTGACCCCTGGTGTGTGTGATGGGGCGGTGTGGAGGAAGATTCCCTCTGGCTCTGACCAGAGGAGTATGTGATCGGACGGTGTGGGGGGCGATTCACTGTGTTTTTCACCCTGCGAGTGTGTGACGTGAACATGTGGAGGGAGCTTCACTGTGTGTCCGACCACAGGAGTATGTGTTTGGACGGTGTGGAGGAAGCTTCACTCTGTTTCTAAAAGGAGTGTGTGCTGGGACGGTCTGGTGGGAGCTCCACTGTGACCGGTCCAAGGATTGTGTTATGGGACAGAGTGGAGGGAGATTCTTGCAGTGTTTTCCCCCTGGAGTATGCAATATGACGGGGTGGAGGATGCTTCACAATGTCTGACGCCGAAAGTGTGTGATGGAACAATGTGGAGAGCGCTCCTTTCTGTGTCTGAACCCGGGAATGTATAATGGGAGGGTGTCGAGGGAGCTTTACTGTGGGTCTCACCCCGGGATTGTGCGATCGGACGGTGTGGTGGGAGCTTCATTCTATGTCTGACCACGGGAGTGTGTGATGGGACGGTGAGGATCGATCTTCCTTCTGTGTGTGATCTGGTAGTGTTAAGGGACCGGTAAGGAGTGGGTTTCATTCTGTGCTTGACTAGGTGTGCGTGATGGGTCAGTGAGGAGGCATCTTCTTTCTATGTTTGACTCACAGTGGATGCAATGGACCGTACCCAGGGAGATTCACTGTTCCTTCTTCCTATTTTCCAGAGCAAGAGTGTCTCCAGTACTGGATCGGAAATGAAGGCGGCTGTTATTTTATAACTACGTTGAAACGTTCCTACGATAAAGCAATGCAGTATTGCTGGGACTCTGATTCTAAACTTCTTGAAATAAATTCAGCCGAAGAAGCGGTACGTGTCAGATTGACGGAAGATAAATCCGCACCAGAGTGAAGCTCCCTCCACACCGTTTCATCTCACACTTCCGGTGTCAGACACAGTGAGAAGCTCCCTCCTTCTAGTTCCAGGACACACTCCCGGTGTCATAAACGGAGTGAATTTCCTTCACACCGTCCCGTCACACATTTCCGGGGTCAGACACAGAGTGAAGCTTCCTCCACACCGTCACCTCACATATACCCGAGGTCCTACACAGAGAGATCCCTCCATACGGTCTCATCACACACTCCCGGTTTCAGACACAGAGTGAGGATCCCTCCACACCGTGGCATCACATTGTCCTGTGGTGAGACACAGAATTAAGCTTATTCAATACCATCACTTCATTCTCTCCACGGGTCAGTCACAGAGTGAGGCTCCCTCCACACCGTGGCATCACATTCTCCTGTGGTGAGACACAGAATTAAGCTCCTTCAATAACATCTCTTCAAACTCACCAGGGCTCAGACAGAGAGTGATTCTCCTGACATTTTGCGCGAATTCAGTCATTAATGATAACAATTTAATTTCACAGAACTTTGTTAACAAAGCTATCAGCGAACAAGACAGTTCATACTGGATTGGAAAATGCAAAGACGGGTAAGATTTGGGATCTTGTAAGCTTTTGGGAGAAAGTGGGTCGTCGGATTGATACAGGCTGCGAGAGGCGAGTGGGCAGTGGATTGATTTTGAGGACTGTCACAGGCTGCAGGAAGGTTGTGTGCAGTGATATTAGATTGTGGTCAGACACGAGTTGCTAAAGGGAGTGGGCATTGGTACGAGTTAGGGCTCTGACAAGGGCTGTGGGGAGAGAGTGGGTAATCGGGGCGTTTTGGAGAGAGGAAGTTCTGCGGTGAGAGAATGGGCAATTGGATTTGTTTCGGGATCGACACGGACTGTTGGTCGAGAGTTTGCAGTAAAACTAATATAACCATATGACAATTACAGCACGGAACCAGGCCATCCCGCCCCTGCTAGTCCGTACCGATCGCTTACTGTCCAAAACCTATCTATTTTTCTTTCAAATGACAGAATCAATCCTGCCTCTACCACTTCTACTGGAAGCTCGTTCCACACAGCTACCACTCTCTGAGTAAAGAAGTGTTGCCCTTAATCTTTTCCCTGTTAACTCTCAACTCATGTCCTCTTGTTCGAATCTCCCATACTCTCAATGCAAAATGCCTATCTGCGTCAACTCAACCTTTCCCCTTCATAATTTTAAATACCTCTATCAATTCCCCTCTCACCCTTCCACGCTCCAAAGAATAAATTCAACCTTTCTCTGCAACAGGTGCTGAAACACAGGTAACATTCTAGTAAATCTCCTCTGTACTCCAGCTATTTTGGTAACATCTTTCCTATAATTCGGTGAAAAAACTGTACGCAAACCTCCAAATTTGGCCTCACCAATGCCTTGTACAATTTTAACATTACATCCCAGCTCCTATACTCATTGCTCTGATTAGCTTTCATCACCATAATATACACATGAGGTTCCACGTTCAAGGGAAAAAGGCACCATTATTCCTAGATCACTCTGTTCTACTGCATTCCTCAATGCCCTACCATTTACCATGTATATTCTATTTTGATCAGTCCTACCAAAATGTAGCAACTCACTCTTATCAGCATAAACTCCAGCTGCCATCTTCCAGCATACTCCATCTTTATGCCTAGATCTCTCTGCAGGCTTTGAAAACCTACTTCATTGTCTACAACGGCACCTATCGTAGCATCGTCTGCATACGTATTAATCCCATTTCCCACCCCATCATCCAGATCATTAATGTATATGACAAACAACATTGGACGCAGTAGAGATCCCTGAGGCGCACCACTAGTCACCGGCCTCCAACGTGAGAAACAGTTATCCACCACTACTCTCTGGTATCTCCCATCCAACCACTGTTGAATCCATTTTACTACTTCAATATTAACACCAACGATTGAACCTTCCAAACTAACCTTCCGTGTGGAACCTTGTCAAAGGCCTTACTGAAGCCCTTATAGACAATTTCCACTGATTTTCCCTCGTCAGTTTCCATCGTCACCACTTCAAAAAATTCAATAAAATTTGGCAAACATTACCTTTCAAGCGCAAATCTATGTTTACTGCTTTTAAACAGACCCTTTCTCTCCAGATAATTATATATACCATCTCGAAGACTATATTCCATTAGTTTACCCACCACCGACGTCAAACCTGCACGCTTATAATTGGTAGGTTTACTCTTAAATTTCTATTTAAACAATGGAACCACATGAGAAACACGCGAATCCTCCGGCACCATCCCTGTTTTCTAATGACATTTGAAATATTTCTCTCAGAGTCCTTGCTATTTCTACACTAACTTATCAGGGCCCGGAGACTTTTCCACCTTTTGTATTCTTTAAACGCTTCAGTACTTACTCTTCTTTAATCATCATAGCTTCGATAACTACACGACTTGTTTGCCTTATTTTTATAATTCAATATCGTCCTCATTCAGTAATGATGAAAAGAAATTGGTCAAAATCTCCCCCATCTCTTTTGGCTCCACAAATAGCTGTCCACACTGATTCTCTAAGGGATGAACTTCATCCTTCACTATCCTTTTGCTGTTAAGAAATCTGCAGAAACAGTTCGGATTTATTTTCACCTTACTAGCAAAGAAACCTCATATATTCTATTAGCTTTCTAATTTCTTGCTTAAGATTCTTTTTATATTCTTTATATTCTTCGTGCACCTCATTTACTCCATGCTGCCTATATTTGTTGTAGATATCTCTCTTTTTCCGAATAAGGTTTCCAATATCCCTTGAAAACCATGGCTCTCTCAAACTCTTAAGCTTTCCTTTCAACCTAACAGGAACATAAAAAATTCTGTACCCTCAAGATTTCAACTTTAAATGACCTCCATTTCTCTATTAGTATCTTCCCATAAAACAAATCGTCCCAATCCACTCCATCTAAATCCATTTGCATCTCCTCAAAGTTAGCCTTTCTCCAATAAAAAATCTCAACTCTGGGTCCAGTTCTATCTTTCTCCATAATTATATTGAAACATTGTACTGTGATCACTGGACCCGATGTGATCCCCAAATCATAGCTTGGTCACCAGACCAATCTCATTTCCTAACAGTAGATCCAACACTGCCCGTTCTCCAGTTATTACCTCTATGTAATTAAAAAAATATTTATCCAGCACACATTTTTAAAACTCCAAACCATCCAGCCTTTTAACAGAATCGACTTCCCAGTCTATGTGTGGAAAATTAAAATCTCCTACAATCACTTCAAATACCTGCTATCTCCTTACATATTTGTTGCTCCAGTTCTGGCTCCCCATTAGGTGGACTGTAACTGTTACTACACCATTCCCATTCCTCAATTCCACACAGATAGTCTCCCTAGACGAACCCTCGAGTCTATCCTGCCTTGCCACCTCTGTAATATTTTCTTTGACAAGCAATGCCACTCCTCCCACACTTGCCCCTCCGATTAAATCACACGACAAGCAAAGAAATCCACGAATATTTAGTTGGCAATCACACCCCTCCTGCAAACATTTTTCACTAATTGCTACAGCATCATATTTCCAGGTATCAATCCATAATATAAGCTCATCCACCTTTCTTACAATTCTGCTCGCATTAAAATAGATGTATTTAAGAAACTCTCCACCTCTTCCTCTCTGTTTATACACAACAGTACAAACAACTTCATTATCTTTTTTCTTCCTTCTCCCCTATATCTTTGGTCTGTGCGGTCCTCTTCTCTATCTCCTGCATATCCTTCCCACAGACTGGCTACCAGCCTGCTCTATTTGTGAACTAACCTCCTCTGTACTAGGTTCTGCAAATTGATTCCCACCCCCAGCCATTCTAGTTTAAAGTCTCCCCGGATGCCTTAGCAAACCTCCGGGCCAGGATATTTGCCTCCCGAGGATTCAAGTGTAACCCATCCTGTTTGTACAGGTCACGCCTGCCCCAAAAGAGGACCCAGTAACCCAGAAACTTGAATCAATGCCCCATGCTCCAGTACTTTTGCCACGCATTTATCCTCCAACTCATTCCATCCCTACTGTCACTGTCGCGTGGCACAGGCAGTTTTCCCGAGATTCCTGCCTTTGCGGTCCTTCTTCTCAGCTCTCTTCCTTTCTCCCTATCTTCGCCTTTCAGCACAATTTCGCTTTCCCTACCTATGTCATTGTAACCGATATGTACCACGACTTCTGGTTACTTACTATCCCACTTCAGGATATCCTGGTCGCGATCAGAAACATCTCGGACCCTGGCACGAGGGAGGCAAACTACCATTCAGGTCTCCTAACTGCGTCCACAGAATCGCCAATCCGACCCTATAACTGCCGAGTCCCCTATTACACTGCCTTCCTCTTCCTTTCTCTGCCCTTCTGAACTACAGGGCCGGACTCTTTGAGCCGGTGGCAAGGCCACTGTCGTTTCCCCCAGCTAGGTTGCTCCTCGCCCCCCCAACAGTACTCAAACTGGAGTACTTATTGTCAAGTGGTACAGCCACTGGGGTACTCACTAGTACCTGACTCTTCCCCTTCCCTCACCTAACCGTGACTCACCTCTCTGCCTCCTGTGGCTCTGGTGTGACCAACTGCCTGTACCTCATCTCTATCATCTTCTTCCTCTCCCGGACCAGACGAAGTTCATGGAGCGACAGCTCCAGTTCCCTAACACGGTTCCTTAAGAGCTGCAGCTCGGCGCTCCTGGCGCAGATGTACACGTCCCGGGGGCTGGGAGACTCCAGGACCTCCCACATCCGAACAGCGAGAACAACAAGCTGCCCTCACACTCATAAATCCCCCCTTTCCTCAAATAGCAGGGATAATTAGAAACTGAATCTACCTTGCTTCGCCCGATTCCACCTAAGCCCGTTGACGCAAAGCCCTTAAGCCTTCACTCTGCTCCCGGCTCACTCCGCTGCCCGCTGTATAAAGCTGTGGTCCTTACAAATCTTCCCTACGTCACTGCCCAACGTCACACGCCTGCGCAGTCCCGCTTCTCTTAAGTCCGATGAGAAGAATAAAAAAATAAAAATGGCTCGCGCCGCACTCCCGTTCTGATCGTCAGACTTCCTTCTCCAAATGTGGGAACTGACATGGGCTGTGGGAAGAGAGTGCGGTGTGGGAGTCTTTTGGTGATTGGCACAGATCATTAGGGAGAAGGCTATGCAATGGGATTATGGGGACTCGCACGGGACCGTGGGGCTATGGTGCTCTTTTGGGAACTGACCCAGATTGTGGGAGAGAGTGAGGCAGTGGGGGCAATTGGGGCTTGGAACATGTCTATGAGCGGAGAATGAGGGAGGGATGTACTTTGGGGACAGATACAGATCTGAGCTGAGAGAATGGTTCAGTGGGAGTACCCTGGGGACTGAGACACGTCCGTGAGGAGAGCATGGGAAGCGGGAGATGCTTTGGTGATTGACACAGGTCTCTACGAAAAGGGTTGGGCTGTGGGATTTTTTCAGGGACCGGCACGGGAGAGAGTCAGGCAGTGGGTGTAGCTTGGACTAACAGCGATCTGTGGGGTGGCAGTGCTGAGTGTGAGTGTTGAGTGTGAGAATTTAGGCAAAAAGCACAGGCCTGTGGGGAGAGAGTAAGGACTGACATGGGGCCTTGGGAGACACTGGCGCTGTGGAAATATTTTGGGGACTGACACGGGCCTGTGAAGAGAGGGTTGGGTACTGTTATTATTCTGGTCTCTGACACAGATGTGGGTAGAGAGTGGGGCAGGGATTACTTTGGTGACTGACCCAGGGCTGTAGGGAGTGAGTGGGTCAGTGGGAGTATTCTGAAGACTGACACAAGGCTATGCTGGGAAACTGGAGCTGTGGGAGATGTTAGGGTGCCACAGATCAATGGCGAGGGAGGGTTTCAGTGGTTTTGGGGACTGACTGCAGGAGGTTCGTTGAAATTTTTTACCTCTCTTTGACAGGAAATTCGCTTCGAATGTCCTGTACCGGATGACGGGATCAGACCCCGAGTGCGGTGTATGTACACATGACTCTGAGCGTAAACCTTGCGATCAGGTTCATACAGGCTTCATCTGTGAGAAGTCCGGATATTTGTTTCCGGATATTTATGAAATGATAAAGGATCTCTGTCGGCAACCAGTGGGACCGACTTGAATACAATGATAACACCCTCTTTCTCCTCCAGTTCACTTAACCACTCGCTCTACCCCTTCCGCGCTGCTGCCCCTTACCCTGACCGAATTCGCCACTTTCCTTCTATCGCAATGTTACTCACCATCTTGCCCTCTCTTCACCCTCGTCCCTCGAAAGTGTCGCTCTCATCCCCATTTTCCTCACCGCGCTTTTTTGCCTCCATTTACCCCAATTTCGCGTTCTTTTCCCGATCTCTCCCGCGATTCACTACTCTGTCTCTGCCCAGTCTCCCCATCCCACTGTGTCCCTTTTATCTAACCCAACTGGCTTCCCGCTTCTTTCTTTAGCTACTCTCACCTCGATCATGTGCGTTAATGTTCTCGTACCCCAGTCCTGGGGAAATAGAGTGCATGCATTCGCCTTATCTGTGTCCCACGTGGTTTTCTACACCTCTATAAAGTCAACGAAAAAAGTCTCAGAATTCCCAATCTCGCTCCATAACTCAATCCCTCCTGTCCCGGCAGCATCCTCGGAAATCTCCGTCTGCAATCTTTCCAGTTCGTTGAGATTTCCCTCAGAGCAAGGCAAGCAGAACTGAACTCCATACGCCAAATGCGGCCTGACCGACGTCATCAGCAACTGCACCGTGACCTCCGACTCCCGGACTCAGTGTCCTGACTGATGAAGGCCAGCGTGTCAAATGTCCTGTCTACCTGTATCGCATCCTTTCTACCGGATTCACGATCTGTTTTATTATCTGTGACTTAGACCACCTAAGATTTGTTCTTTTGAAGAATCATTAGGGCGCAAATATATAAAATTGATGTGAAATGCACAAAACCTAATAAATGCCGCTGAAATGTGGAGGTGGTGCTGATGCGTTCAAGAATATGCTGGCGGAGGGGAAGAAGGTGTTCCTGGTTCATTGAGTTTTCAGTCTCCTGTTCGTCGTCAAACCGCCTTCCCAGCCGACAATCCTTGTCACCGTCATCCACGACTTCCCCTGCAGCACTCCCCGTTTCCGCCACCCGCCATTTACTTCTACACACCTTGGCTCCATCAAACGCCGTCCCCTACTCTCCGTGCCGTCGCCGTTATCTCCTCCTTCCCCAGCTCCTTCCCCCGTCTCCCTAACCCGCTCCAACCCTTGCAGCTCCTCCACGTTTCCATTAACCCTCTTCCTCCTGTACACGTCCCCGTCTCTCTGTTTATATGAAAATCTGTGGAGGACGGGATGAGGTGACGTCTGGTGTTACACCAGCCTCTTTCCACCGGTTATCGACCTCACGGTTCTGAGGTTCTGCCCTAGTCTGTGTGAACAGGCCGGTCGATTGATTTGATAATACTTTATCCCGGTAACTGATATCTCACCACCATGTCCGTTTTCCGAACGAAACCAAACTCTCTTGCAATTCCCTCCTGTTCCCTGCACACCCTCTGAACACAATCACACGCACAACCTCCGAGACTGCACACAGTTCAAGACTACCTCAAGGGATCCAGGGGAAGTAAATTTCTATTTGTGTCTGAAACCGGGTGTGTGCGAACGGAAGGTCCGGAGAATGCGTCACCCAGTAACTAACTTCAGAAGAGTGTGATGAGACTGTTTGGAGGGATTTTCACTCTGTGCCTGACCACGGGAGTATGTAATGGATCATTGTGGAAGGAACTTCACAGTGTCTGAACCCAAGAGTGTGTGATGGGATGGCGTGGAGGGATCTTTACTTAGTGTCAGAACCCGGAAGTGCCCGTTATGACGGTATGGAGGGAGATGCACTCTGTTTTCGTCTTCGGCAGTGTGTGATGGGACATTGCGGAGGGATATTCAGTCTGTGTCTGAACACAGGAGTGATGGATGGGGCGGTGTGCAGAGATTTTCACTCACTGCTTGTGTGTTTGTGTGTGTGTGTGCGTGAGTGTGTGTGCGTGTGTGTGTTTCTGTGTGTGTGTGTGTGTGTGTGTGTGTGTGTGTGTGTGTGTGTGTGTGTGTGTGTGTGTGTGGTGTGTGTGTGTGTGGTGTGTGTGTGTGTGTGTGTGTGTGTGTGCGATGAGCCAGCTAAGAGGGAATGAGTGGCGGGAAATTGGATTTGAGTGGAAGTCAGAGGGTTTATCTCTTTGAATCTTCAAGGAGAAGATTCCTGGGTGAGAGATGGTACAGAACTGTTGATTGACTTGTTTCCCGTTTAATTATTGTTTTTTTTTAATATAATCGCAATGTCAGAGCAGTAGCAATGTCTGACAGGAGAGTTGAATACTCCTTTGCGAGAAGTGGGAAGGAGGGAGTCCTCAAGAGTTCCTGACAACTTCAACTGTAGTAAGGTCATCCAGCTGCAGCTCCGAACACACTGCGTTACAGAGTTGAAACTGGAACAGGATGAACTCAGGATCATTCATTAGGGAAGCCGAGGGGGTGATTGGGAGGACATATAGAGAAGTATTTACCCCCAATGTGTAGGATATTGGCAACTGGGAGGCAGACTGGAAGCTGAAAGGGGTTAAAAAAGCAGAACCATTGCAGTAACCCCTTGTGACCAACACGCTCATTAACATGTAGATCACGTTGGATACGCCTGGATGAGAGGGGAGAGGAGCAAATGACCAAGCAGGGGTAAACCTCGCCGGTCAGGTCTCTGGCGCTGACTATGGTTCTGTGGTTCAGAAATGAATGGGGTGAGATATTGCGAGCTGTATCGATAGAGTTATCTTTGTTAGGGGAATGGAAAAAAAATACTGTGGACGAGAACGAGATTCCTCGATGGTACGCGGTCGCCAGCATACAGGTAGGAGAAGGGAGTCGGTTCTGCAAACTTATGTATGTGCATGAGTGACGAAAATTAGAAAGAACATTCAGTTTAAATCGTGGCTGAAATGCTAGGGTTGCAACAAGGTCTCCGGATATGTGTATCACTGGGGTCTCTTCCTCGGGAGGTGCGACCCTTGCAGAAGAGACGGTTTCATTTCATTTCAAAGCGATTCAATTTAAGATTATTTGCAATTACTTCGCACATGACCACCAGGGCCTAAATGCAAAACACAATGCCAACTGTCACACAAGGGAAAAGGCACATATAATATGTATAAAGTAGAGCGATAGCAAGCATATGTAGGATATCAGTGAAACACTCTACAATCTATCTCCACACGCACACACATATATAATCAGCTTGAGGTCCTAGGCACCTTAAAAGCCACTGAAATCGACAAACTTCAACAACTGAGCTTTCCTTCCACCGAGCGAACAATTGGAGCAACACAGACTCCTGCCTGGAGACCGCGCTACTCCGCCCCTCTTTGTGCAGCTCCTTCATTTGCTCCGCCATCGGGCAACTCTCTCAGTTTACACCTGAACAGAAGTGGAACTAATATCCCAACGGGAAGGTTTGCCATTAGAAAATGTGGTCATTGTGTTGCTTAAGCTAAACTTGCAGAGGGATGATAATAAGAATGTTTAAACAGATGGTGGAGTCATTGTCGGGACAGATGTTGTTAAGACCTCAGATAGACCAAAATGTTGAGCCCGCTGGCTCTCGTGTTCTGAGCTGCGTCCTTTTCAAAGCAGTAAGTATTGTACGAAAGGTAGATGAGCTCAGTGTCGGGTCCAAAGACTGGAAGCATGGTAGTTTAGCCATTATTTAGACTTGGTTGTCGGAGGGGCAAGTTGGTTAGCTTAACCTTTCAGTTTACCGTTGCTTTAGTCGTGCTACTGTATATATAATTTAGGCTGAGGCGAGGCTCTAAAGGTGGAAGTGAGGAATGAGAAGGGTATGGGGCTACATTATCGACCACCGAACAGTCTGGGGATTTAGAGGAACAAATCTGTGGAGAGATCGGAATCTGTTGTAAGAGACATCAGGTTGTTATATCGGGTGAGTTTAACATTCCTGGTATTGACTGTGAGCCTCACACTGTGAAAGGACCACTGGGATAGTTTTCTTAATCAGATAAGAAATGTTCCTGAATCAGTAGATTAAAGTCCCAATGAGAGTGCAATACATGATCTCATCCTATCGAATAGGACACGCCAAGGGACAGAAGTTTGTGTCGGTGATCACTTTGCATCTAATGATGGTAATTCCATTAGATGCAATGTACTTATTGAAAAGAATAGGTGTAACTTCGTGTTAAGACTCTTTGTTGAAGTTTATAACAACATGAGAGGCAGGTAGACGAGATAGCATGTACATTTTACCACTGGGTGGAAATGTCTAATATCAGAGGACCTGCATTAAGGTGAAAGAGGGCAGGTTCACGGGAGATGAGTTTGATAAGTTTTAGTTGGAAAGTGTTTGGAAAGTGCTGCAGGGAATGGAGGGAGACGGATGTTGTGTCTGCAGAAGGAATTCAGTTTAATTGGTATATCACAACTCTTGGACCGAAAGGTCTGCTCTGTTGTGTGATTTACTGTAGAAAGAGCAGAGTGATTTGAGCTCATCGGGTGGGAAGAGCAGGGATTTGGGGAGAACACGGAACTCGACGATTTATCGAGAAACACAGGAAACGGCCAATTCACTAATGGTATAGTCCTTGAAAAAGACACACACTGACGCCATCTTCAAAGGGACACTGAAAAGCCCCTTCCAGTGCTTCTGTGTCACCGACACAGCCCTTGTCGAGATACAAGCACGCCCCTCATCGTGACACCAACACACTGACAGACCCTGCACTGCGACAAGGAAGCCTCCTCGCTTATAACACCCTCCCTCCACAAAACCCCTCTCCGAATCCGTAAAGTATACCCTCTCCAACATTACTCCTCGACCCCGTCACAAATTCCCTCCGGTACACCACTCCCGTCTCCGACACCCGTCCCTCCCTTACGACCTGCCCCGTCTCCGTGAGGCAGTCCCTACCCTGCACACAATCTCCGTCTGGTTCATCCCCAACATTCAGTAAGACGCTCCCCGTCCGGGTGACCCACCCCATCATTGAAACCAGAAGCCGTCTTCGTCAACCTCTCCTGCTCCTGCACTACTCCCTGGCTTGTCACACCCTCATAACAAAACACCGATTCACTTTCATTCAGCCCCCTTCCGTTACGGGCTACCACGTCTCCGTGACCCATTGCCTCCCCTGCACACGTCCCCTCTCCCTTAATCCCTACATTTCTGTGGCATCTCCCACGTCTCCGTTACCTCCTCAATCCCCTAAAACTATCCCCATCTCGGTCGCCGCCTCATTCGCCTCCCTTGCTGCGTTCACAGGCAATTGTGGGGACTATGAGGGGGAGATGACGTCTATTGCTACACCTCGCGCCTTCCACCGGATATCTCTCACCCTTAACAACAGTTATATTACTGTGGATACTGTCGGAGAGGTGACCTACTGGTGGAAAATCGCAGTAGTATCTTTCAAGGAAGGTGCGACATCTACAGGCGGGACAGTTTCACTGCATTTCAATTCAATTCAATTCCAGCGTTAGACATCAGAAAGCGGAAGGAATTAAAGGAGGAGGGGCGAAAAACCTACGCAGAGAAAATGTCACCGCCCTGCTCAGTCACGACAGACATAAACACTCGTCTAAGTGAGGCCGTTTGGGTGGAAATGAGGAATAAAAAAATAAATGACCATTTCCTTGGGGCTAAATGCTATATTATTACGAGAGACACAGATAGACCAGACAACCGGTAAATTTTCTGGAGCGGCGTAGTGTGGGAGGTGGGCAGATACAGGTATTTCTCATTTCGAATGACATAGTCAGACGAGACAACCTGTACATTTCTCCCCTAGGATAGAAATTTCAAATACCGCAGAGTTGAAGGTGAGAGTGGGTATGCTTATAGGAGCTGTGATGCGCAAGGTCTTGTTTACACAGAGACCGTGGGTGATTGGAATGTGCTGCCCGGGTTTGTAGGTGAGACAGATCGATAGAGGTGTTTAAGTGTTTCTTTGACAGGCGCGTGGATGTACAGGGATTGGAGGGAGTTGGACATTGTGATACCAGAAAGGATTTCATTCAACCCTCCCGATCCTCTCAAATTCAGCCCACAGCCATGGAGGGGAGGGTTCACCATGATAGAGCTGGTTGAGGCTACATCCCTCTGCAGCCTCTTAAGACCCTCTGAGTTGCAGGCTCCATACCAGATCCTGATCCACTCCACTGGACCTCTGGAGAAATTTCTGAATCTTCAGCGAGAGACGACAGATCCCCAGACTCCTAAAGTTGTCATCGCTTCGGTACCTGAGTGCTACGGATGGTGGTGAAGGTGAGTGCAGAGCAAGGTATAGAATACACTCAGACTCAGATTCTAAATAAACAAGAACACATTGAAGAAAACCAAAGACGAATTCACAAACACTGGTCCCAGATAGGGATCTCCTCTAGTTGAGGAGCCCTTTAACTACAGACATCCCGGGAAGGAATGTGGCGGGCAAAAATTGGCAGCATGAGTCTTAAAGGGAAAGTGACAGCTCACCACACTCCGGGAAATCGGCGTGCCGAAACTTGGATGACCGTTCACATTAGCCTTTTCGCTTTATATAATTGCAAAGCGTTTTACTGTCCGTTTTTATACTTTGTGCTAGTTCATTTTCATAGTCTAACTTCTCTTTTTTAATTGCTCGCTTAGCATTTCTCTGTTGCTTTTCAAACATTTCCCAACATTCTGGGTTACCGCCACTCTTGGCGACGTTGTGTGCACGAGCGTTTTAGTTTGATGCCTTCGTTCATTTCAATAGTTATCCACGGCTGGCTCTCCCAACTCTTCCTCTCCTTGCTTTCAACCGCAATGTACTTCTGTTCAGCCATGAACATTCTCTGTGAAAGCCTTCCACGGACCGAACATGTAGCCTGCGTTCCCAGTCCACACCTTCCCATTGTTGTCTCCATTGTCTAGGTATAATACACTGGTTTCAAATCGACCTGTTGCACCCTCCATTTGTAAGAGGATCTCAATGATACTGTGATCACTCTTTCCAAGAGGACCACTAAATACAAGATCACTAATCCTCCCTCTCCCACTGCACAGAACGAATCTGAGATAGCGCGTTTTCTTCACTTCACTCCACTCTGATTTTTCACATTTTTATTTTTTGTTTTTAATTCATCTTTATCCACACTTTTCTCTCGTACTCTATCCCTACATCTGCAATCTACTAGGACCACACCACACCTCCCTCTATTTAGTTTAAACCCCTGTCCACAGCCTCAGATATGTGATTTGCTGGGATCCAGGCCCAGTCACGTTTTAGATGTAGCCCGTCTCGTTGGAGCAGCTCCCTCCTTCCCTAATACTAGTACCCATGTCCCATGAACTCAAATCATGAGCCGGGTGTTTAACTCTCTATTCTTCTTTACCTTATGGCAATTTTCATGTGGCTGAGGTAGTAATACCGTGGTACATCTTTTTCGTGTCTGCTTTTTCATTCTCCAGCGTCTCAAGTTCCCTCAGCAGAACCTTTTTCCTGGTTCTACCGATGCCTTAAATATACCCAGTGACCTGGCCTCCACAAACGCCTGCTGCTACTGATTCCCAAAATTTATACCTCTCTGGCGGATTAACTTCCTCCTGATTTCCGTTGTAAATTGTCAACCCTGTATTGAGAGGCTGCCCCCGCTGTGGTTAGTCTCCCCCACCATTGGAAGCCTTTCTCCCCACCCACTCTATCGAGGACATTCAACATTAGATCAGTTTCAATGAGGTCACCCCTCATTCTTCTGACTTTCAGTTGTGTACAGTCCCAGATTCACCAAATGATTCTAATGTGATAAGCGTTCCAATCCCGGAATCATTTCCGTGAGCCCCCGTTTAAACGCTCCTCAATGTCAACACATCTCTTCCTACATAAGTGACCAAAATCGCTGATAATACCCGGGATCAGGTTCTTAAAAAGGCTACTGAGAACGAGAGAGAGAGATGAAGCCCGGACAAGAACATTTGCTGCTGATAAGAGTGGGAGAGAGGCTGCAGATTTACTATATTATGACTTATATATCTTCTACTACAAGGATGTTACTTTGCTCTTTAACTTTCCTCAGGAGACAGATAGAAGGAGTGGCTTAATTTGATGGACACGGTCATTCAGAGTTGATGGACGGCTGCGACCCCGAGAGTGAGGATAAAAAGACAGGTCTGGAGAGACATACATCAGGCACACCCGTGAACACTGACTGAGTGTTTGGAACCAACAGAAAGGTGGGGGGCTTCGAAGACCGAACGAGGAGATCGGTCAGTAAAGCTCACAGTGTAAAAGCCGGTGGGGACTTGTGTGTGTGTCCATTCATTGCAGAGTGACGAGTCCACCACAGAAGACCGGTCTAGCTGAAAACCAGAGGTGTCATAACAGAATGGGCACAACGATACGACGGATTAACCAAGCAGCGGAAGGTTTGGCTGCTGTAGCTGTTGCATCTTGCTCACTCTCTCTCTCTCTCTTTCTCTCTCTCTCTCTCTCTCTCTCTCTCTCTCTCTCTCTCTCTCTCTCTCTCTCTCTCTCTCTCTCTCTCTCTCTCTCTCTTTCTCTCTCTCCAACGATTTGAACACAACAACCATAACTACTTCAGCATTTATGAACTAAACTATTTACTTTCTTATGACAATTGATTTACCCCTCGACGTCGACAGACCTTGTTTATTATTGATGATTATTATTCCTACACGTTTAGGTTTATTACTGCTGACTTGTTTTATAAGTATATTTATATTTTTGATATTGTATTGTGTAGTTTATAGACAATAGACAATAGGTGCAGAAGTAGACCATTCGGACCTTCGAGCCTGCACCGCCATTTTGAAATCATGGATGATCATCTACTATCAATACCCGGTTCCTGCCTTGTCCCCATATCCCTTGATGCCCTTCTCCATAAGATACCTATCTAACTCCTTCTTGAAAGCATCCAGAGAATTGGCCTACAATGCCTTCCGAGCCAGTGCATTCCAGACCCCCACAACTCTCTGGGAGAAGAAGTTTTTCCTTAACTCTGTCGTAAATGACCAACCCTTATTCTCAAACCATGCCCTCTGGTACTGGACTCTCCCAGTATCTGGAACATACTTCCTGCCTCTATCGTGTCCAATCCCTTAATAATCTTATATGTTGCAATCAGATCCCCTCTCAATCTCCTTAATTCCAGCGTGTACAAGCCCAGTCTCTCTAACCTCTCTGCGTAAGACAGTCCAGACATCCCAGGAATTAACCTTGTGAATCTGCGTTGCAATTCCTCTACAGCCAGGATGTCCTTCCTTAACCCCGGAAAACAGAACTGTACACAATACTCCTGGTCTGGTCTCACCAGGGCCCTGTACAAATGGAAGATGACTTCCTTGCTCTTGTTCTCAATTCCCTTTGTAATAAAGGCCAACATTCCATTAGCCTTCTTCACTGCCTGCTGCACTTGATCATCCACCTTCAGCGACTGATGAACAAGGACTCCTAGATCTCTTTGTATTTCTCACTTACCTAACTTTACACCGTTCAGAGAAAAATCTGCCTTCCTGTTCTTACTTCCAAAGTGGATAACCTCACACTTATTCATATTAAACGTCATCTGCCAAGTATCTGCCCACTCACCCAGCCTATTAAAGTCACCCTGAATTCTCCTAACATCTTCATCCCATGTCACACTGCCACCCAGCTTAGTATCATCAGCAAATCTGCTGAAGATATTCTCAATGCCTTCATCTAAATCGTTTATGTAAATCGTAGTCAGCTGTGGTCCCAATACCAAGGACTGTGGCACCCCACTAGTCACCACCTGCCATTCCGAGAAGCACACAGTCACCGCTACCATTTGCTTTCTAACTGCAAACCAGTTTTCTGTCCATGTCAATGCCTTCCCCCCAATGCCATGAGCATTGATTTTACCCACCAATCTCCTATGTGGGAACTTATCAAATGCCTTCTGAAAATCGTGGTATACTACATCCACTGGATCTCCCTTCTCTACCTTCCTGGTTACATCCTCGATAAACTCCAATAGATTCGTCAAGCATGATTTACCCTTGGTAAATCCATTGTGGCTCGGCCCAATCCTATCACTGCTATCTAGATATGTCACTATTTGATCATTAATAATTGACTCTAGCTTCTTCCTCACTACTGATGTTCGGCTGACATGTCGATAGTTCTCTGATTTCTCCCTCCCTCCTCTCTTAAAAAGTGGGATAACATTAACCATTCTCCAATCCTCAGGAACCGATCCTGAATCTAAGGAATATTGGAAAATGATTACCAATGCATCTGCAATTTCCAGGGTCACCTTCTTTAGTACCCTAGGATGTAGACCATCTGGACTTGGGGATTTGTCAGCCTTCAGTCCCATCAGTCACCGTTTCCTTCCTAATGTCAATCTGTTTTATTTCCTCTGTTACCCTATGTCCTTGGCCCATACACACATATTTACTAATAAACACCTTTAGTTTGGTACCACCAGCCTCCAACAGATTCTTCTCTCTCTGCTGGTCAGACGCCCTGTTACGGGGTACGTAACAATATTAAGTGAGGGAATCCTGCACGAGCACTCCTAAATCCCTTTGCGCCGTAGATTGTTGAATCATCTCTCCGTTTAGAAAATAGTCTACACTTTTATTTCTTCCACTAAGTTGCATGCCCATGTACTTCACAGCACTGTATTCCATCTGTCACTCCCACACCCAGACCGGTGCCGGAGGATTGGAAGATATCTCATGTTGTTCTGTTGTTTAAAAAAGACCCTGAATGTAATCCGTTAAATTATAGGCCGGTAGGTTTGACGTCGGTAGCGGATCAATTATTGGAAGGATTACTTAGGGATAGGATATAAAAGTATTCAGATAGACAGCGACTTATCAGGGAGAGTCAACACGGCTTTGTGCGTTGTAGGTCAAGTTTGACAAATCTATTAGAGTTTTCCGAGGAGGTTACAATGAAAGTAAATGAAGGAAAGGCAGTGGATGTTGTATACATGGACTTCAGTAAGGCCTTTGACAAGGTCCCTCATAGGAGGTTAGTTAGGAAGATTCAGTCGCTAGGTATACATGATGAGGTAGTAAATTGGATTAGACATTGGCTCAATGGAGGAAGCCAGAGACTCGTAGTGGAGGACTGTCATCTATATCAATGATCTGGATGATAATGTGGTGCATTGGACCTGCAGATTTGCTGATGATACAAAGACTGCAGGAGTATTGGTCAGTGAGGAAGGTTTTCAAAACTTGCAGAGAGTTCTGGACGAGCTGGAAAAATGGGCTGAATATTGTCAGATAGAGTTAACTACGGAGAAGTGTGAGGTATTGCACATTGGAAGGAAAAATCAAGGTAGAACATAAAAGCTAACTTTTAGGGCACTGAGAAGTACCGTAGATGAGAGGGCTCTCGGAATGCTGATACAAAATTCACTAAAAGTCCCGTCAAATGATAGATACGGTAGTAATGAGAGCTTTTGGTACATTGCCCTTTATCAATCAAAGTATTGAGTAGAAGAGTTGGAATTTTATGGTGAGGTTGTGTAAAGCATTGGTGAGGCCGAATTTGGAGTATTGTTTGCAGTTTTGGTCACCGATTTATAGGAGTGACATTAATAAGGTTGAAAGAATGCAGGCATGGTTTACAGCGATGTTGCCCGGTCTTGTGAAACTGAGTTGCAGACAAAGCTTGACTAGGTTAGGACTTTATTCGTAGAGCGTAGAAAAATGAGGGGAGACTTGACAGAGGTATATAAAGTTAAAGATGGGTATAGATAGAATGAATGAAAGCAGGCTTTTTCCACTGAGACTCGGGGAGGGAAAAAACAGAGGACATGTTAAGTGTGAAGTGGGAAAAGCTTAAAGGGAACATTGGGGCGGCATTTCTTCACACAGAGAGTGGTGGGAGTGTGGAATGGGTTGTACGATGAGGTGGTAAATGCGGGCTTACTTTTAACATTTAAGAAAACTTGGTCAGGTACAAGGATGAGATGAGGGTGTACGGATACGGTCCAGGTGCAGGTCGGTCGGACAATGCAGAAAAATGTATCGGCAGGGCCAAGGAAGGCCAAAAGGCCAGTTTCTGTGCTGTAATATTCCATGATTCTATGGCTCTACGGGGGATACTGGAGAAGGCGAGAGGTGCAGGGGCCGGAGCGATAATGGCGACTGTGTGTGTGGAAGGTAAGGTATGACGGAAAAGTGGGAGAGAGGTGATGCAGTGGATATCCTGACTCACTGTGGCGAGTTTGCTCGTCGGTGAACAAGTGGTTGACGACTAAGGGAGTCGGGAGGGGGGGGGTGAATCAGGAGCCTACGGATACAGGGAAGGGTGCAGGCACTGCTGGATGGTGACAGAAACTGGCGGTGTGTAGAAGAGCGAGGGGGTTATCGACATGGGCAAGGGTGATAGTAAGGGATTGATTGACTAGAACCGAGAAAAGGGAAAAGAGAGTGATTGGCTTAGACGGGGTGGGGAAGAGTAGGTGAAGTGGGAGTGACTGGCATGGAGAGTTGTGCAGAGGACGGAGGGAGTCACAGAGTCGGGTGCGAGTTTAGAGGATGGATGGGATGACGCAAAACGGAGAGGCCTCATTTGGAGTGTGCTTCGCTGTAACTTTCACTTTAAGACTCGGACTGCCAATTTCTACCTGTCACAATCCTTCCTGGAATGTCAGTAATTAAATGGTGCACTCAGTGCTCAACCGTAGGTAGTCCATTTTTAACTCTGTGGTTTGTGTTTCACACTTTGGATATCGTGACTGCCGTTTTGTTTATTTTGAGTCTAAGTCTATTGCGGTCTTTTATTTTTATTGATTGAAAAGCATACAAGTCAGAGGAGAAGTTATCTCAAATACGTATTTCAATAAAAATACAAACAAAAAAAAGAATATACACAGTAAAAATCATGTGTAGTATAAGACTGAGTTTTATCATAAAAAAACCACAACTCCTCTTAACAATTCATAGCAAATAAAATATTACTCAAAATTTCTATTATGAACAAACAAAGAAAAAATAACCACTAAACGAACATAAAAAAAGGGACCGGGCAGTCCATTTTGAGGATATAACTTTAAAAAAAGGAAGAAAAAATCCTTCTGATCAAATCCAAACCTTTGTGGAGAAGAAAATAAAGATTAACTAAAAAAGTAAAAAAAAAAACTAATCGTATGAAAATATCGAATAAAAAGTGGCCAGGTTTGCTCAAATTTAAAATATGTATCAAACGTCCCACTTCCGATTTTCTCCAAGGTTCAACACGTCATAATGGACGGGAGCCAGAAATAAATAGTAGGTGGATGAGAATCCTTCCAACAAAACGAAATAGCTCCCCGAGCCAATAAAGCTGAAAAAGCTATCATGCATTGAACGGAAGTAGGAACGTTTCATGGTTCCTTTGGAATAATCCCAAAGATTGCAGTAAATGAATTAAGTTGTAGGTCCAAATCTATGACTTTCGATAACGTTCTGAAAAATCTCTCTAAACATTATTATAAAATTCATATAAGAAAAATATGCGCCAATTTCTCTTTTGACATATGCGCCCTAAGCACTACCTTGAACTGAATCAAGTAGTGACGGGCGCAGATAGATGAATTGTTAACTAAATGAAAAATTTTATTCCATTGAACATCTGAACGTGACTCCTGAAGATCCAATACCCAAGGATGTTTAACCCTATCATTAGGCATCATTCGTAAATTCATTTGCCGTTCATACATAATGGCTATCAATCCTTTTTGAAATGATTTAAGCTAAAAAATGGCATCAAACATAATTGATAAAAGAGCAAATGGGTAATTCGGTAACAAATCCCTTAAAAAATTCCTGACTTGTAAATATCTGAAATGTTGTGCATTAGATTTATCATATTTATCCACCAGCTGCGAAAAATACATTAAACTATTCTCTAAATCAAATCTAAAAAAAAGCTTTTACTCCCTTAGTTTTCCATGTTAAAAAGGCCTGATTTAAAATTGATGGTTTAAAAAAGAGTTAACGTCGATTTTACTACGTGGAAAGAATAAAGTTATTTAAGTCAAAAATTCTGCCAAATTGAAACCAAGTTTTTAATGCGTGTCTAGCAATGGTACTAAGATCTTGTCTACCAATCCTAGAAAACAAAAAAAAAAGAATAGGAACTCCCAGTTAAGAATCCAAAGGAAACCCCCTTACAAAGCTCTCCTCCAAATCCAACCATGAAGGACTGTCCTGATTATCTGTACGGGGAATCCAAAAAGTAATATAACGAATATCATTTGCCCAGACATAAGAGCTGAATTTTAGTAACGCCAAGCCTCCAACTGTTGTTATTTTTTGCAAGAAAGGTTTACTCCCTCTGGAACACTTATTATTCCAGATATATTACAGGATCAAAGAATCCATTCTATTAAAGAACGTTTTCGGGACAAAGGATGGAACGGCTTGAAACGTATATAGAAATTTCGGTAAAATTACCATTTTTATAGCATTTATTCGACAAATTAATTACATTCTCAAAGGCGACCATTTTGAGAAGAGTTTGATTTGTATAGTGAATTATAGCAGGAAAATTATACCTAGAGAAATATTTAATTTTTAAGTAATTTTAATACACAGTTGGGTAAAATATTTTTAGCAAAATTAAAATGTATTTGATCATAATAAACATAATAAAATTATTAATTGGGAAACAATTATCTTTTTATGTAAATTTATGTCCAGAGAAAATACAAAATTCAGTAAATATGGATATCATAGAGGGAATAGATTTCCTAGGGTCTGAAATGTAAACTAATAAATCACCTGCATATAACAAAACCTTATGTAATTTATCCCCTCTCTTCATACCCTGAACAGAGATAGAATCCCTAAGAGCAATAGCAAGTGATTCTAAAACCAGATTAAATAATAAAAGACTAACAGGGCAAACCTGATGAGTTCCTCTAAATAATCTAAAATAAGGAGATTTTTGATTTTTAGTTATAAACGCAGCCATCGGGGTTTGATAAATCTGCTTGATCCAGGAAATCAATCCTGGACCAAAAGTAAACCTCTCCAAAACCTGAAACATAAAGGCCATTCCACCCTGTCAAAAGCTTTTTCTGCATCGAGAGAAACAATACATTCAGATTATTTAACTGAGGGAAAATAAATAATATTTAACAATCTTCGAAATTAAAATGTGAATACCTTTTTTTTAATAAATCCAGTTTAATCATTTGAGATCACAGTAGGCAAAACTTTATCAAATCAATTGGTTAAAATCTTACAGAGAATTTTAAAATCTCTGCTCGTTAGTACCATCAGGGAGGAGTCGCAGGAGCCTGAACACCCACACACAACGATTCAGGAACATCTTCTCACCCTGCGCCACCCTTCTCATCCTTGAAAACAAGAGAACACACTGGATAATTTTGCGCTGTATATTGATGTTTGTAATTTACAAAAACTGTACATTAATTTGCCGTACAGATGCTGCAAAAGAACAAATTTCACGCCGTATAAATTTCAGGTGAAGAATCAAATACGCTGCTTAAAAATAGGCGACAGGACAGGACACTTGGCACGTTGGCCTTCACCAGTCACGGCACTGAACACAGGAGTCGGGAGATCACGCTGCAGAGGCACAGGACGTCGGTGAGGCTTCCTGCTTTAGGAAAAATGCCAGTGAACTGGAAAGAGTGTACAGGGAGTTCTACGGGGACATTGAAGTACATCGAGGGGTATGGAGAGACGGAGTGAAGTTTGGGACTTTAATTCCTGGAGCGTAGTTCTAACGTTACAGAGTTGCATAAAGGAGAGTAGTGCTGAAATTGCAGGGGTGCTGACAGATGTACTTAAAATGTCGGTATTTACGAGTCAGCTGCCGGAAGATTGGAGGATAGCTCATGTTGTTCCGTTGTTTCAAAAAAGGCTCAACATTATTCCGGGAAATTATAGGCCGATTAGTTTGAATTCCGCAGTTGGTAGCTTATTGGAAGGAGTACTTGGATGGGCGGGGCTTCTGAGGCAGAGTCAGCACTGCTTTATGCATGGGGGGTCATGTTGAAAAAAATCTATTAGAGTCTTTCGAGGAGGTTACCAGGAAAGTGGATGAAGTGAAGGCAGTGGATGGACTTCAGTAAGGCCTTTGACAAGGTCCCGCATGAGCAGTTAGTTCGGAAGATTCAGTCGCTAGCTATACATGGAAAGGTAGTAAATCAGATCAGACATTGGATCAGTCGCCAGGTATAGATGGTGAAGTAGTAAATTGTATTAGACATTGGCTCAATGGGAGAAGCCAGAAGGAGATTTACTGGAGGATTGCGTCTCTGAGTGGAGGCCTGTGACTAGCGGTGTGCCACAGGGTTCCGTGCTGGGTCCATTGTTATTTGTCATCTATATCATTGATTTGGATGATAATGTGGTGAATTGGATCCGCAAAATTGTGACAGATACAAGGATTAGAGGTGTGGTGAACAACGAAGAAAGTTTTCAAAGCTTTCAGCTGGATGTAGGCCAATTGGAAAAATGGGGTGAAAAATGGCAGATAGAATTTAATATAGACAAGTGTGAGGTAATTCACTTTGGAAGGACAAACCAAGGTAAAACATAAAAGGTAAATGGTAGTCACTGAGGAGTGCAGTAGAACAGAGGGGTCTAGGAATACAGATACAAAATTTACCAAACGTGGCGTCACAGGTAGTTAGGGCCGTAAAGTGATCTTTTAGTACACTGTATAGTACAGAGAGCTCTTGGTCCATTGGCGTTTATAAATCAAAGTATTGAGTATAAGAGTTGGAACTTTATGGTGATGTTGTATAAGGCATTGGCGAGGCCTAATTTGGAGAGTTGTGTACAGTTTTGGACACTGAATTACAGGAAGAATATTGATAAGTATTAAAGAATGCAGAGAAAGTTTACAAGAATGTTGCAGGGACTTCAGAATTTGAGTTACAGTGAAAGGTTGAATAGGTTAGGACTTTATTCCCTGGAGCGTAGAAAAATGAGGGGAGACCTGATAGAGTTATATAAAATGAGGATGTGTATAGATAGAGGGAATGCATGCAAGCATTTTCCACTGAGTCTAGGGGAGATGAAAAAAGAGGTCATGGGTTAAGGGTGAAGGGAGAAAATTTTAAGGGAAACATTGGGGGTGGGGCTTCTTCACACAAACAGTTAGTGTGGAATGAGCTACCTGATGAAGTTGTAAATGGGGGCTAAAATTTAACATTTAATAAAAACCTAGACAGGTACATGGATGAGAGGTGTATGGAGAGATAGAGGCCAGGTATAGGTTAGTGGGACAAGGGAGAAAAACGGTTCTGCACTGCCAAGAAGGACCCAAAGGCCTGTTTCTGTGCTGTAATGTTCTATAGTTCTAAATCCAAGAGAGGCACAGACAGAGGGATTACGCAGAGCGTTTTACGCAGGGTTGGGTTATCGAGAACCAGACGGCACAGGATTGAGGTGAAAGTGGGTGGAAAGGAAAAAGAGAGAGATCCGGGAGACGGAGGGTTTAGAGAGAACGGGGTGAGAAGGAAGAGAGGTGTAGTGTGGCGTACGAAAGGGGGAGAGAGGTGAAAGAGGTGGGCAGACGGAGCAGAGAAAGAGCGGGCGGGTATAGGGGAGGAAATAAGGGGAAGTGAGGGGTTAGAGAGAAAGGTAGAGGGAGCGGAAAAAAGCGGGACGGGGGAAATAGCGAGAAAGAAGGAGATGGACAGGTGGAGAGGTCCATCGCGGTGCGGTGGGGAGAATATGTTTGCGACAAGAGTAGGAGATGAATTTGAAGGGAGGGGCAGAAAAGGTGGGGAGCGAGCTTGACAGCATCGGGGTGAGAGTGAAGGAGAGAGAAGGAGGAGAATCTGGGGTTAGTCATTTGATTCATGTCGCCTCCACTGACTTTTGACAGAGACCCCGGATCTTTTCAGGAATATCCGGGAATAAAGCTGTCGTCTTCTCGCAGATGAAACTCCAAACTCGATCGCAAGAGTAAATCCTTCCGCACTGACTGCAGACGTTCGATCCATCTGATGCCTTGTACAGGAGACTCTGGCCCACATTCCTATTCAAGAGGGTGAAACAATTTCAACAGAGACAAAACAGCTCCAGCAGAGAATCCGAGCTGATACCTGCCCCAAGCTAAAAACATGAATTCTCTATCTTCTAACACCCGGTGTCAGTCCCCAAAACTCATTACACTCATCAGCTCCCTCTCTTCCCCCGGCCCCCTGTCGGTACCCAGACAAACACCACGGTCCCAATGTCTCCCCACAATCCTGTGTCAGTTCCCCAAGCTAATCGCACTGACCCAATGTCTCCCCAAAGCCCTTTGAATCCCCGAACTCCTCACCACAGTCCTCTGTCAGTCCCCATCCGAATCGAACAAGCCCACGTTCTCCCTTCTGATCTATTTCAGCCCCCGAACAAACCCCGCTATCCCACCGTCTACCCACAGAGTTATGGCTGTCCCGAAAATAATCCCATTATTCCACACTCTTCCCTCAGCCCTGTGTCGGTCCCAGATTAATCCCCTTGCCCTTCCCTCTCCTACTGCACCTCACTCTCCCCACAGCCTCTGGTCCACCTCCAGACTTGTACCACTGACACCATCTCAATCATCCAGCTGGATGAACATCGGTTCCTTCGGGAGGCAGAGGCAGAAGTAAACAGGAGTTCCAGGGAGATAGTCGCCCCTAAGAGTTATGAGACAGGTCGCTGTCTGACTGTCAGGAGAGGGAAGGGGAATGGACAGACTGAGCAGAGGACCACTGTGGCCGTTACCAACCACAATAAGTATACCGCTTTGGATACTGTTGGTGGGGACGACCTACCAGGACAAGTTTGCAGTGGTTGCGTCTCTGGCACTGAGACAGGACTCTCAGCTCAAAGGGAAACAGGGGAGATAGGAGAGCAGTAGTGACAGGGGATTCAATAGTTAGGGGGATAGAAAGGAGGTTCTGTGGAAGAGATCGAGAACCTCAGATCGTCCATTGCCTCCCTCGTTCCAGGGTCCGCGATATCTCGGGCTCACGATGGAGGGTGAGCAGCCGGATGTCGTGGTCCATGTAGGGATTAATGACCTGGGTTGGAAGAGAGAGGAAGTCCTGAAAATTGAGTCTAGGGAGACAGACGCCAAATTAAAGGACAAGACTTCCAGGATAGCAATCTCAAAATTGCTACCAGTGCCACGTGTAGATGGGCTTAGAAATAGTAAGGTAGCGCAGATCAACACATGGCTGAAGACATGGTGCAGGAGGGTGGGCTTCAGATTTCCTGATAATTTGGTAGTTTTCCAAGGAAGGTAGGACCTGTACCCGCGGGATGGTTTACAATTCAAATGGAAGGGGGCAAATATTCTTGAAGGTAGTTTTGCTGGAGATGCCGCAGTGGATTTGAACTAGATACGGGGGGGGGGGGTGGAGTGTAACCAGAGTGTAAGAACAGGTGTATGGGAGAAGGAAGAAAAAGAAGATAGTAAAGTTGTTTGCACCGTCAGAGATAAACAGAGAGGAAGAATGGAGAATTACTTAAATGCATTTATTTTAATGCTAGGAACATTGTAAGAAAGTTCGATGAGCTTAGAGCATGGTTTGATACCTGGAAATATGATGTTTGAGCTGTTAGTGAAACATGGTTCTAGGAGGGGTGTGACTGACAACTAAATATTCGTGGATTTCGTAGCTTCAGGTGTGATAGAATCGGAGGGACAAGAGGACGAGGTGTTCGGTTGCTTGTCAGAGAAAATATTACCGCGGTGCTCTGGCAGGATAGATTAGAGGGATCGTCCAGGGAGGCTATTTGGGTGGATTGAGGAATGGGAAAGTTGTAGTAACAATTATAGGGGTTTATTAGAGACCACCTAATGCAGACCGTGAATTGTAGGAGTAAATTTGCAAGGAGATAGCAGATATGTGCAGTAAGCATAAGGTTGTGATTGAGGGATAGTGTAATTTTCCACACATAGACTGGGAAGACCATACTGTAAAAGGGCTGGATCGTTTGGAGTTTGCAAAATGTGTGCAGAATAGTTATTTGCAGCTATACATAAAGGTACCAATTAGAGAAGGGGCAGTGTTGGATCTACTGTTAGGGAATGAGATAGGTCAGGTGACGGAGGTATGTGTTAGGGAGCATTTCGGGTCCAGTGATCACAATGACAATAGTTTCAATATAATTATGGAGAAGGATAAGACTGGCCACAGATTCGAGATTTTCATTGGAGAGTGGCTAACTTTGAGGAGATGCGAAAGGAATTAGAAGGAGTGGATTGGGACAATTTGTTTTATGGGAAGGATTTAAGAGAGAAATTGCGAACATTTCAAAGTAAATCTTTGAGGGTACAGAATCTGTATGTTCCGATTAGGTTGAAAGGAAATGATATAATTCCGAGAGAGCCATAGTTTTCAAGGGATTCTGGAAACTTGCTTCGGAGAAAGAGAGAGATCTACAATAAATATAGCCAGCATGGAGTAAATGAGGTGCTCGATGTATATAAAAATGTAAAAATAACCTTAAGAAAGAAATTAGAAAAGCGACAAGAAGATACGAATTTGCTTTGTCAAGTAAGGTGAAAATAAATCCAAAGGGTTTCTTCGGTTATATTAAAAGCAAAAGGATAGTGTTGGATAAAATCGATCCCTTCGATAATCAAAGTGGACAGCTATGTGTGGAGCCAAAAGAGATAGTGGAGATTTTGAACAGTTTATTTTCTTTGGTATTCACTAAGGAGAAGGTTATTGAATTCTGGTAAGGTAATGGAAACATGTAGGGATGTTATGGAAACAATGGCGATTAAAGAGGACTGAGTACTGGGATGTACATCCAGAACCAGTACTGCATGGAATATAGAAGTGGATAAATTTCCAGTTCCCGACAGGATTTTCCCTAGGAACATGAGGGGATTTAGTGTGGAAATAGCAGGTGTTGTGACAGAAATATTTCAAGTGTCATTAGAAACGGGGATGATGCCGAAGGATTGTCGTATTGTCCATTTTGCTACATTGTTTACAAAGGGTTCTAAGAGTAAACTTAGCAATTATAGGCCTGTCAGTTTGACATCAGTGCTGGGGACATTAATGAAATTATTCTTAGAGAAGGTATATATAATTATCTGGACAGACTGGGTCTGATTAGGAACAGTCACCATGGATTTGTGCATGGTAAGTCATCTTTGAGAAATCTTATTGAATTTTTTAACGAGGATAAAACTGCGGATGTTCCACACGGAAGGTTACTTAGGAAGGTTCAACCGTTAGTTACAAATATTGAAGTAGTAAAATGGATTCAACAGTGGCTGGATGGAAGGTGCTCGGGAGTAGTGGTAGATTACTGTTTGTCAGGTTGGAAGCCAGTGACTAGTGGTGTGCCTCAGTGATCTGTGCAGGGTCCAATGTTGTTTGTCATATACATTAATGATCTGGAGTGGTAAATGGGATTAGTAAGTATGCAGATGATACCAAGATAGCTGGCGTTCTGGAAAATGAAGGTGGTTTTCACAGCTTGCATAGAGATTTAGGCCAGTTGGAAGAGTGGTCTGAAAGATGGCAGGTGGAGTTTAATGCTGATAAGTGTGAGGTGCTGCACTTTGGTAGGAATAATCCAAATAGCACACACGTGGTAAATGCTAGGGCATTGAAGAATGCAGTAGAACAGAGTCTCTAGGAATAATGGTGAATAGCTCCCTGAAGGTTGAATCTTATGGGGGTAGGATGGTGAAGACAGCATTTGATATGTTGGCCTTTATAAATCAGAGCATTGAGTATAAGAGTTGGGATGTAATGTTAAAAATGTACAAGGGATTAGTAAGGCCGAATTTGAATTATTGTTTACAGTTCTGATCACCGAATTATAGGAAGGATGTCGACAAAATAGAGACGGTACAGAGGAGTTTTGCGAGACAGTTACCTGGGTTTCAGCAGCTAAGTTACAGAGAAAGGTTGAGCAAGTTAGGTCTTTATTCTTTGGAGCGTAGAAGGTTGAAGGGAGCCTTGATAGAGGCCTTTAAAATTATGAGGGGACAGATCGAGTTGACGTAGATAGGCTTTTTCCATAGCGAGTTGGGGAGATTCAAACAAGAGGACATGAGTTGAGAGTTAGGGGGCAAAAGTTTAGTGGTAACATGGGGGGCAATTTCTTTACTCAGAGAGTGGTAGCTGTGTGGAACGAGCTTCCTGTAGAAGTAGTAAAGGCAGGTTCGGTATTGTCATTTAAAGTAAAATTGGATAGGTATATGGACAGAAAAGAATGGAAGTTTATGGGCTGAGTGCGAGTCAGTGGGACTATGTGAGAGTAAGTCTCGGCACGTACTAGAAGGGCCGATATGGCCTGTTTCTGTGCTGTAATTTTCTATTTGGTTAAATGTTTATGGTTAAATCTTTGCGCCAGTTCTCAAACTCATCCCGTTAACCCACTGTGTGCCCATGGCCCTGTATCCGTCTCCAAACAAATCCAGCTATCCTATTCCCGTTCCTCAGATCTATGTCACTCACCGAAATAGTCCCACAGTTGTTCCCTTTCCTTACAGCCCGGCATCTATCTCCAAAATAATCACACTCTACTGCGCTGTCCTCACCGGCATGCGTCAGTACCAAAATCGTCTCCATACTGATCTGTCCACTCTGGCAGTTTCCGAAATATTCCCACTGCCATGACTTCCCAGGCAGACACGTGTCGGCCCTAAAATGTTCCCATTGAACCACCCTAACCCCTACCCACGTTCAGTCTACAAACAAATCACAATACCTCTACCTTTTACGACAAAACTACTTCAGTCCGTAAACTAATCCCATTTTCTACCGTCAGGACTATGTCAATAACCAATCTTCACCCCACAGATTAGTGATAATCTCACCCGTTTTCGCATTTGCTATTCCAGTATGAATGGGTTTGGTAAACAAGTTCGCCGAATACGAAGAGCTGGGAAATTAAATGTACTTGATTAATGCCAAGTATCAAAAACTATGTACGGAGCATCTCTCAGTTGATTACAACAGGAATCCGTGATGGGACGGTGTGGAGGGAGCTTCACTCAGTGTCTGACCCCGGGAGTGTGTAATGGGACAGTGTGAAGGGGACTTACCTCTGTGTCTGAAGCCGGGTATGTGTGATAGGATGATGTGGAGGGAGATTCACTCTGCATCTGAACCCGTGAGTGTGTGATGGAACTGTATGCCGGGTGTTCTCTCTGTGTCTGACTTCGGAAGCGTGTGATGGATCTCTTTGTAGCAAGCTTCACTCTGTATCTGACTCGTGGAGTGTGCGATGTGTCGGTGTGGAGGGAGATTCACTCTGTGTCTGAACCTGGGAGTGTGTGATGATGCCTGTCTTACTGTGGGATCTTCCCGTGCTGTGACACATACCGCTTCATCCTTTGAATTGATTTCCAGCAGCCTTGAATGACGGTTTGAACAGTCTTGTATCGCTTCTTGGAAAGTTGTTCCAAACGTGGATACGTAATAACACCGGTCTTTCTTTCTGACCCAGTCCTCGGAACACTGTTGGTCTGGAAATCAGGAACAAGGGATAGTGAGACACAAGGTGTATCTCCCTTCACACTTCCCCATTTCACACACCCGGGGTGACACACAGAGTGAAAGTCCCTCCACGGGGTCCCATCACGCTCACCTGTATTCAGGCACAGTGGGAATATCCCTGCGCAACGTCCCATCGTAAATATCAAGGTTCAGACACAGTGAAGTTCCGTCTACACCATCCATCACACACTCCCGGGGTCAAGACACAGAGTGAATAGAACATAGAACATGGAATAATACAGCACTGTACAGGCCCTGTGGCCCACAATGTTCTGCCGACAGTTAAAAACTTCCACTCATACACCCTCGAACTTAATTTCCTCCATATAACTGTCTAGTAGTTTCTTAAAATTCACTAGTATATTTGTCTCCACATACAACTCAGGCAGTGCATTCCACGCACGGAACACTCTATCAGTAAAATAAAACTTCCTTTGATAGACCCCTTGAACTGCCCTCCCCTTACCTTAAAGCCCTGTCCTCTTCTGTTGAGCAGTGGTGCCCTGGGGAAGAGGTGCTGGCTATCCACTCCATCTATTCCACTTAATATCTTGTATACCTCCATCATGTCTCCTCACCAGGCATGCGTCACAGCTCCCAGGGTCAGACACACGCATGACTCCAACCCCAAAACCCCACACACATCCCCTTTTCCCGACATAGCTACTCATCACATGCGCACTGTGTCAAACACAGAGACCCATCATACATACACGGGGTGAGACACAGATTTAAGATCCCTGCACCGTCCGATCACACACTAACACGGTCAGAAGCAGATTGAATCTCTCTGTCCACGGACGCATCACACCCTCCAGGCGTCAAACGTGGAGTGAAGCTCCTTGCACACTGTATTTTATAAACGCCCGGGGTCAGACGTGGAGTGAAGCTCCGTGCACACTGACTTTTATAAACGCCCGGGGTCAGACCTGGAGTGCAGGTCCGTGCACACCGCCTTTTATAAACGCCCGGGGTCAGAAGTGGAGCGAAGCTCCATGCACACTGCCTTTTATAAACACACGGGGTAAGACGTGGAGTGAAGCTCCATGCACACTACCTTTTAGAAACACCCGGGGTGTGACGTGGAGTGAAGCTCCATGCCCACTGCCTTTTATAAACGCCCGGGGTCAGACGTTGAGTGAAGCTCCATGCACACTGCCTTTTATAAATGCCCGGGGTCAGACGTGGAGTGAAGCTCCATGCACACAGTCGTTTATAAACGCCCGAGGTCAGACGTGGAGTGAAGCTCCGTGCACACTGCCTTTTATAAACGCCCGGGGTCAGACGTGGAGTGATGCTCCATGCCCACTGCCTTTTATAAACGCCCGGGGTCAGACGTTGAGTGAAGCTCCATGCACACAGTCGTTTATAAACGCCCGGGGTCAGACGTGGAGTGAAGCTCCATGCACACTGCCTTTTATAAACGCCCGTGGTCAGACGTGGAGTGAAGCTCCATGCACACTGCCTTTTATAAATGCCCGGGGTCAGACGTGGAGTGAAGCTCCCTTCACACTGCCTTTTATAAACGCCCGGGATCAGACGTGGAGTGAAGCTGCATGCACACTGCCTTTTATAAATGCCCCGGGTAAGACGTGGAGTGAAGCTCCATGCACACTGCCTTGTATAAACGCTCGGGGTCAGACGTGGACTGAAGCTCCATGCACACTGCCTTTTATAAACGCCCGGGGTCAGACGTGGAGTGAAGCACCGTGCACACTGCCTTTTATAAACGCCCGGGGTCAGATGTGGAGTGAAGCTCCGTGCACACTGCCTTTTATAAACGCCCGGGGTCAGACGTGGAGTGAAGCTCCATGCACTCTGCCTTTTATAAACACCCGGGGTCAGAAGTGGAGTGAAGCTCCATGCACACTGCCTTTTATAAACGCCCGGGATTAGACGTGGAGTGAAGCTCCGTGCACACTGTCTTTTATAAACGCCCAGGGTCAGACGTGGAGTGAAGCTCCGTGCACACTGTCTTTTATAAACGCTCGGGTTCAGAAGTGGAGTGAAGCTCCATGCACACTGCCTTTTATAAACGCCCGGGGTCAGACGTGGAGTGAAGCTCCGTGCACACTGCCTTTTCTAAACGTCCGGGGTCAGACGTGGAGTGAAGCTCCCTGCACACTGCCTTTTATAAACGCCCGGGGTCAGACGTGGAGTGAAGCTCCGTGCACACCGCCTATTATAAACACCCTGGGTCAGACGTGGAGAGACGCTCCTTGCACACCGCCTTTAATAAAGGTCCGTGGTCAGACGCGGAGAGAAGCTCCGTGCACACTGCCTTTTATAAAGGCCCGGGGTCAGATACTCCCGGGGTCAGATACAGAGGAAAGCTCCCTCAACACCGCCACTCACACGCTCCCGGAGTCAGACAACAGAATTTAGATCCTCTACAAAGTCCAATAACACACAGCCTGATCAGGCACGATGTGAATCTCTCTCTCCAAGGCCCCATTACACACTCCAGCGTTCAGACACAGGATGAAACTCCCTCTGCGCACACGACGAATATCGGAGTGAATCTCCATCCTTACGTCCCGTCACGCATCTCCTGGCGGGTCACAGTGTGAGGCTCTCTCTGGACCGTTCCATCACACCCACCTGTGTTTTCACACAATGCGAAGCTCCGCCCACACCCTCCAATGGCACACTCACGGGGTCAGACTCCCTCCAAAATATCCAAACACACAATCCGGTGTCACATAGAATAAACCCTCCATCTGCACCGTCCCATCACACACTCCTGGAATCAAACACAAACGCTCTCTCTCCGATCCCATTACACACTCCGAGAGTCAGACACAGAGCGAAGCTCCCTCTGCAACGTCCCATCACTCACTCACCGATTTAGACACATACTGAAGCTGTCTCTCCTCGATCACATAACACACTCCCGTATTCAGACTCAAAATGAATCCCCCTCTGAAACTTCCCATCATTCACTCCCGGATTCCGACACGGAGTGAATCCCCCGCTACACCGTCCCATCACACACTCCCACATTCAGAGTAAAACGTTCTCTCCACGGTGCCATAACACACTTCAGGGGTCCGACATGGGGTGAATCTCTCTGGGCAGTGTCCCATCGCAGAATCCCTCAGTCTGACACAGAGTGAAGTTGGATCCATATTGATTCAGTGATAGAGTGAAGTTTCCTCCACGCATCTCCATCACACACTCACCGGGTCAAGCACAAATTGAATCACTCTCCATACCTTCTCTTCACACACTCCCGATTTTGCACTGAGTGACGCTTCCTCTCCCCATGCCTGCCCTGTGATGAGGAGCGGGTAAAAGAGGGGGATGATGCCTCACCTCTGCTTCTGGTCAACAATTCACAGATCTGGTGACGGAGATCGGACAGATTAGATTTGAGCGCTGAAAGCTTGGATTGAAGGGATGAGTTTAACTGATGGTAGTTTCGGTGGCTGGTTTCCTTAGACTGACGAATCTGTGACACTGAGAGAAATGGTGAAGGATGTTTAGCGTTTGCAGTGACACGTGAGTCAGCGTCACACTACCGAACTGGTCACGGAGATTATAACCATGTAGCAATATCACAATTACAGCACGGAAGCAGGCTATCTGGGCCCTTCTAGTCCGTTCCCAACGCTTACGCTCACCTATTTTCAACGCACTGCACTCAGCCCATAACCCCCCATTCATTTACTGTCCATGTACCTATCCAATCTTACTTTATATGACAATACCGAACCTGCCTCTACCACTTCTGCTGGAAGCTCGTTCCACACAGCCACCACTCTCTGAGTAAAAAAAAATATTTCTCGTGTTGCCCCTAAACCTTTGCCCCGTAAGTCTCAACTCATGTCCTCTTGCTTGAATCTCCCCTACTCTCAATGGGAAAAGCCTATACACGTCAACTCTATCTATCCCCCTCATAATTTCAAATACCTCTATCAACTTCACCCTCAACCTTCTACGCTCCAAAGAATAAAGACCTAACTTGTTCAACCTTTCCCTGTAACTCAGGTGCTGAAAACCAGGAAACATTCTAGTAAATCTTTTCTATACTCTCTCTATTTTGTTGACATCTTTCCTATCATTCGGTGACCAGAACTGTACACAATACTCCAAATTTGGCCTTACCAATGCCTTGTACAATTTTAACATTACATCCCAACTCCTATACTCAATGCTCTTATTTATAAAGGCCAGCATACCAAAAGTTTTCTTTACCAACCTATGCAGATGAGATTCCACCTTCAGGGAGCTATGCACCATTATAATTTTGTTGTGTCAGTGTCACGGTGAAGTGTGTCACAGTGAAGGACATGCTGATTGCACAGAGCGAGGCGTCGGCGGCACATTGTGGGGCGCGTCTGTGTCACACTATGATGTACATCAATGTCCTGATGGAGATTTTGTTGATGTTACAATGGGCGTCTGCGTCAGTATCATGCTGGACATGTCCGATTTCCTGTGAGGGTCGTGTGAGGAAACTGTGAGGAGTTTCTGTGCCCCGGCGAGACGTGTGCCGGATCACAATGAAGTGTATCTCGATGTCAAGTCGAGGAAAATGCCAGTGTGGGGTGCCTTGTGGTATCACCGTGGGTGGAGTATCTGTGTCTTGTGTGGGGTGTGCTGGTCTCACAGAGCAGGGTATGTCAGTGTCACGGTGAGAGACATGTCATGGCCACGCTGGATGTGAGACGGTCACGCTGAGGTGTGTCTCGGTGTCACAGAGAGTACTATGTTGGTGTCATTGTGAATTTAGGTGTCAGTATCACGTTAAGGGGTTTGCCTGTGTCAGGGTGAGGTGTGGGGCATAGCCTGAGCGAGCGGTGCATCGGTTTTTGTGTAGAGGAGCGATACTGTCTCGGTAAGGGGTGTTACTGCGACTTCTGAGTCTTTGTCACGGTGTGGTGCGGACTGGATCAAGTTGTGGAGCGTGGAAATGTCTCGGTATGCTGTACCTCAGTGCCACGGTGAAGACCGTGTCGGTGTCACTGTGAGGTGTGTTTCGGTGTCGCTTAAGGAATTTATCAGTGACACGTTCAGGGGCATGTCGATATTACAGTGAGGAGTAAGTTGCGGTCAGTGTGACTGTCACGGCGATGGGGTATATCAATGTCCTGGTGAAGGTTTTGTTGATGTTACAATTGGGGACTGGGTCATGTTTGTTTCACGGCGATGTAGTGTCAGCGTCGCGGTCAGGAGTGTATCTGTGTCTCGTTGAAGGTCGTGTCCGTGCTACGGTAACAGCATTGTTGATGTTATGGTGAATGGCGCGTCGGTGTCAGGACGAGTCTTGATTGTGTTACGGTAAAGGCCGTGTTTTTTCACGGTCAGGGGTGTGTCCGTGTTGTGGTGATGGGTGTTTATCGGTGTTACGGCAAACGGCGCGTCTGTGTCATTGTGGTGTTTTACAATAACAATTTTTCCACTCTCTTTACGTATGGTCTGACTCCACCGGGAGAACGTTCCACTCACCATGGATCGAGAGACCGGCCACAATCACGATGAAGGCGGACGTAACTAGGCAGAGTAGGCAGATCAGACGGTGCGGTCTATTTCCGATCTTTCCTTTCGGCTGCTGTTCATGCGAACCTGTGGAGAGAACACAAGACCATGCGATGATTAGATAGAGCAGCAGAAGGAGGCCATTCGGTTATTCAAGTCTGTCCCGCCATTCAATCATGGGGTGAACCAATTCTTCCGTCATCCCCACTACCCTGCATACTGCAAATACCCTTCGATATCCCGGCTAATCAAGAAACTATAGATCTCTGCCTTAACTGCAGCAAGTGATTTGGCCTCCACAGTCGCTTGTGGCAACAAATTCCACAGCTTTCCCAGTCTCTGACTAACTCGTAATTTAGCTGTATCTCCGTTCTAAATGGACCATCTTCAATCCTGAAGTCGTGACCTCTTGTCCTAGACTCCCCTATCACAGGGAATAACTTACTGTATCTAATCTGTTCAGGCCTTTAAACAATCGGAAAGTTTCTGTGAGATCCCCCCCCCCCCCAGTCTCCTGAACCGGAATACAGCCCAAAAGCTCCAGATGTTCCTCATACAATAACCCTCTCATTCCTGGAACCATTCTGGTGAATCTTCCCTGAACCCTCTCCAATGTCAGCACATCCATAAGGAGCCCCAGACGGCAGAGAATACTCCAAGTGTGGTCTCCGCGTGCCTCAACATCACATCCGTGTTCTTATGTTCTGTACCTGTAGAAATCAATGGTAACATTGCACTCACCTTCTCCACCCCCGACTCAAACTGGAGACTGAGCTTTAGGGTATCCAAGTCCCTTTGCACTTCTGCTTTTTGAGTTTTCTGTCCATCTAAATAATCATCCGCCCGTTCATTTCTCCCACCAATGTGTGTACGCATACATTTTCCCAAAGTTGTATCTCATTTAGGGTAAGATGCACTCGGGTCTTTTATAGAATCATGGATAGATACGCTGCACACAGAAATAGAGTCCTTTAAGAGACTCTGGATAGGTACATGCAACTTTGAAAAATAGAGGGTGAACGGGAAGTCTAGCCATTTCTATTGTAGGGACATGTTCGGCACAACTTTGTGGGCCGAAGGGACTTTGTTGTGCTGTAGGTTTTCCATGTTGGCTGACGGTGTCCTGTAGTGTTCCACAGGGTCTTGTTGTGACCGATTATTCTTCTATTATGTCAAAGACTTGGATGTTTGAATTAATACGCCGGTTTCAGTTTGCATACGACGTGAAGATTGCTGGAGGACAGGGAGCTTTTAAGGAATGACGGAGTCTGTAGGAGGACGGGAGTAACAGGCTGGTGAAGAAGGTGTTCGACATGTTTGCCTTCATCAGTCAGGACACTGAGTCCGGGAGTCGGAAGGTCACATCCCAGTTGTACAAGACGTTGGCGAGGAGGCACTCGGATTTCGGTTCAGTCTTGGTTCCCCCTGCTGTGGGAAAGATGTAACTGAGCTGGAAAGAGTGCAGAGGGAGATTTCCCAGGATGTTGCCCGAGCTCAAGGGACTGAGTTATGAAGTGATGTCGGGCAGTTCAGGACATGATTCCTTGGAGCCTGGGAGTGACCTCACAGAGAGGCTTTGTTCCTTGGAGTGTACGGGTGACCTCTCAGAGGGGCTTTGTTCTTTGGAGTGTACGGGTGACCTTACAGAGGGGCTTTGTTCCTTGGAGTGTACGGGTGACCTCTCAGAGGGGCTTTGTTCCTTGGAGTGTACGGGTGACATTACAGAGGGGCTTTGTTCCTTGGAGTGTACGGGTGACCTCACAGAGGGGCTTTGTTCCTTGGAGTGTACGGGTGACCTCTCAGAGGGGCTTTATTCCTTGGAGTGTACGGGTGACCTCACAGAGGGGCTTTGTTCCTTGGAGTGTACGGGTGACCTCACAGAGGGGCTTTGTTCCTTGGAGTGTACGGGTGACCTCTCAGAGGGGCTTTGTTCCTTGGAGTGTACGGGTGACCTCACAGAGAGGCTTTGTTCCTTGGAGTGTACGGGTGACCTCTCAGAGGGGCTTTGTTCCTTGGAGTGTACGGGTGACCTCACAGAGGGGCTTTGTTCCATGGAGTGTACGGGTGACCTCTCAGAGGGGCTTTGTTCCTTGGAGTGTACGGGTGACCTTACAGAGGGGCTTTGTTCCTTGGAGTGTACGGGTGACCTCTCAGAGGGGCTTTGTTCCTTGGAGTGTACGGGTGACCTTACAGAGGGGCTTTGTTCCCAGGGGTGTACGGGTGACCTCACAGAGGGGCTTTGTTCCTTGGAGTGTACGGGTGACCTTACAGAGGGGCTTTGTTCCCTGGGGTGTACGGGTGACCTTACAGAGGGGCTTTGTTCCTTGGAGTGTACGGGTGACCTCACAGAGGGACTTTGTTCCTTGGAGTGTACGGGTGACCTCACAGAGGGGCTTTGTTCCTTGGAGTGTACGGGTGACCTCACAGAGGGGCTTTGTTCCTTGGCGTGTACAGGTGACCTCACAGAGGGGCTTTGTTCCTGTGAGTGTACGGGTGACCTCACAGAGGGGCATTGTTCCTTGGAGTGTACGGGTGACCTCACAGAGGGGCTTTGTTCCTTGGAGTGTACGGGTGACCTCACAGAGGGGCTTTGTTCCTGTGAGTGTACGGGTGACCTCACAGAGGGGCTTTGTTCCTTGGAGTGTACGGGTGACCTTACAGAGGGGCTTTGTTCCTTGGAGTGTACGGGTGACCTCACAGAGGGCCTTTGTTCCTTGGAGTGTACGGGTGACCTCACAGAGGGGCTTTGTTCGTTGGAGTGTACAGGTGACCTCACAGAGGGGCTTTGTTCCTTGGAGTGTACGGGTGACCTCACAGAGGGGCTTTGTTCCATGGAGTGTACGGGTGACCTTACAGAGGGGCTTTGTTCGTTGGAGTGTACGGGTGACCTTACAGAGGGGCTTTGTTCGTTGGAGTGCACGGGTGACCTCACAGAGGGGCTTTGTTCCTTGGAGTGTACGGGTGACCTCACAGAGGTGTACAAATCCATGTGGGTCACATCAGCTACACTCACGGACGAGAGCTTACACGGTGAAGGTGAGAGAGGACAGAAATTTAGTTGGGCACCCTAAAGACTAATTTTTGTTCCCAAATGCTTGTCGGTATGTGGGACGAGAAGCTAGGAATGTGGCTGAAGGAGGAAAAATTGCAGTATTTAGAAAAACACACACAGTTCTGCATATAACACGTGACGTGTCCACAGTGACGTCATAATTGAGAACTCTGACCTGTTTGTGCATTGGTTGGCAGCTTGCGGAGTCCTGCGGCAATGGGAGGAGCCTGATCCTCATCGATGACGGGCTCGTCGTTCGGTAAATTCACCTCTGCGTAGGTGCTCAGATCGCCTGGGACGCAGAGCGAGGTAAGATAAGAGAGAAGGTTGTAGAAAGAGGAGTGAGGGCAGCGAGAGGGAGCAGAAAAAGGCGAAAGGTGAGTAGAGAAAGCGTGGGTTAAGTAAAGGGGGGAAAGGATGTGAGGGAACGGGGAACACGGGGGGAGAGGTGATGATAGATGGATAGAGAGGAGGAGAAAGTGGTGAGCGATAGAGGCAATGAGCGGGAATATAGGAGAGGGAGAATTGGAATGAGAATGGTTAGGGGAGACGGAAAGAATGGCAGAGAAAGAGAGAGCGCTGGAAGAGGGTAAGAGTGAGGGGGGGACTGGGACGAGAGAGAGCAAAGAGAGCGGAGGGAGATAGGAGAGTAAGGTTAGTAGAAAAGTGGGATACCGAGAGGGTAAGAAACAGAGGAAGAGAAAGAAAGATTGCGAGAGAGGGGAAAAGAGGAAGGGACAGATAGAGAGAAGAGGTGGCGGAGCGGGAGATACACGGAAAATGGGGAGAAGGGGAGAGAACAGTTTGCGAGGGGAGCGGAGATAGCCGGAGGTGAGTGAATGAGCGTTGAATGAGGGAAAGAGTAAGAAGGAGAGTGCGAGGGTGCGGAAGGGAGAAAGGGGGAGTGTGATAGACGGGCGAGTATGGAGAGTTGGGCAAGTGAGGGAAGGGGAGGGAGGTTGAAATTTGGGAGAAGGGGAATTGGTTGGAAGACGAGAGGGGAAAGGGCATGGGGAGAGAGACGGATGGGGAGAGATATAAGGAATTTCGATAGATGTGCGAAATTAGAGAGAGTAGGCAGAGAGAGGGGCAAGGGTGGTAAAATATGGAGAGGCTGAGAGGGGAATGAAAGATGTGTGAGAGGGAAGGTGGTGGAAGGCAAACTGAGGAAAAAGGGAGTGGAAGAATGGAGGGAAAGCGCGGAATGGAGGAGAGACAGTTGGAGACAGAGATCAGAGGAGAGAGAAAAGTGGTTTGAAAGTTGAGAGAATCGTTCAAATTTTCTACAGGGCTGCCTCCTTTCCGCTTCTTCCACGACTCTCTCATCACCACCCCTCCAATGTTGTTTCCTTTTTATCGACCCTCCCACAGAAGTCCCTCCTCTCCGAGCACTCCCACGGCGTTACATCCGCTCCGTTCTCCCCACTGTGCTCCCTCCTCAATGTCCTATTCCCCTCAGCGACCACTCGCACTGCAACCCCTTTTCACCGAATTCCACGCCACACCCACCACTCCACGCCTCCCAGAGAATCCCCTCCTTAGCGCCCCCTCCCACAACACTGCCTCCTCACCCCATCCAACAGGGTTCTGTCCAGACATCTAGTCACGAAGGCACCATCCACACCAAGCACCGCCTCCCGCTTCCAAAGTGCTGAACGCTCACTGTCCGTCCCAGAGCGCACCGTCCACACCGACCCTCCCACAGAGCTCCCTCATCATGGTCTACATCACGAGTTCCCCCTGACGTATTCTGCAGCAGTGAATCATCGGGGTCAACGGTACTTTGCCCTGAGATCTCCCGAAAGGAATGGACACGTCACCTAAGCACAGTCAATCCAACAAAGATGAAACTGACCTTCATCTCTCCGGACCCGGGGCGCCAAGGTGGACGTGACATTCATTTGCACGTACGATACATCCGGTACAACTGGGGATAGAACATCTGAGGGTGAGAATCTGGAAGAGGCTTCCTCCTCAAAGTCGCACCACGCATTCCAGGGGTCAGACGCAGAGTGAATCTCCCTCCACACCGTCACAACACACATTCCCGTGGTCAGACACAGAGTGAATCTCCCTCCACACCATCACACAACACACTCACGGTTGAGACACAGAGAGAAAATCTCTCCACACAGTTCTATCACACATTTCTTGGACAGAAACACAGTGCAGCTCTCGCCACACTATCCATTCAGAGATATAGAAACCATACCGCCGTCTAGCATTTTGGCGGTGAATTGCAGAGCGACGCAGACATACCAACGCACAGATATAAATGCTCACAACAGCGCAGGCCACTTACAAAGGCTACGCCTTAGGCTACTGCGCAGAGTATAAACTCCCTTCACAGCGACTCGTCATGAGCTCCTGGGGTCAGACACCGAGTAAAACGCCCTCAGCACCGACCGACCACTCCACATCCCCGGGGTCAGCCATGGAGAGTAGCTCCGTCCATGCTATCGTATATCATACTCCCAGGGTCAGAGACAGCCGTAACCTCTCTCCCTCTCTGCGCACCACTCACCTCCCGAAGGAGCTTGTGGGTCCGTTCCTGTGAACCGCATTTTCTCGTAGGTCCCGCTCTCGTCCATCCTGTCGAGTCTCTGAGCTCCTGAAAGGGACGGGACCTTCGGGACAGGAAACCCGGAGTGGGACACCGTGGTCCACTAACAGCCGATGAACAGCCGATAAAGAGAGGGACCGAGATGAGAGAGGAAGTGCGGGGAGGGAGAGGTTGGTTGAGGGAGATGAGATTGGCGGGGGCGGGGTGATGAGAAATAGAGAGAGGAGAGAGATCTGGAGAGTGACTGACCAAACGACACACCCCAGCGCACACTCGACTTCCTTGTCATCTATCTTATCGCCCGGCATTCTCTCTCTCTCTCTCTCTCTCTCTCTCTCTCTTTCTCTCTCTCTCTCTCTCTCTCTCTCTCTCTCTCTCTCTCTCTCTCTCTCTCTCTTACTCCATCTCACTCTCACTCTCATTCTCCCTCTCCGACCTTTCTCGTCTTATCACTCTCTCCTTTCCTTCTTCTCTTCCTTTCTCTCTCCCATTCCCCTTTTCTCTCCCAATCGCACTTGCTCTCCTTCTACATGTCCCAGTACACTTTCCGCCTCCGACCTCGAGGGTGTGGAAGAGTTTTGCGTTTCTTAGCTCGGCACACGCAGCCGTCTCTCAGCTCTCCTATTGCCCCAATATCCGCCCTCCTCCCAAGTTCGCGCCTTCTGCCTTCTTCATTTCTCGTTCCCTTCCCTCCACAACCTCTTTCGCTTCCCCTTTTCCACCCCACACCTTTCCTCTTTCTCCCTCCCCTACTCGTCCCTCCCCCCCTCACCACCCACTCTCTGTATCCCTCACACCTCACCCGCTCCTTCTCTCCCCTTCACCATTCCTCCCTTCCCCACCACCTCCATACCTCTGGCCGTTCCAGAAGTCCTGACCGGTGAGTCTGCCTCAGAGACTGCGCGTCTGTGTGTGCCTGTGAGACTGAGAACCGTTGTGGTGTGGAGGGAAGAAGAAGGAAGGGGAGGCGAGGAGAGGGCGGGGACGGAGTGTTGACATTGCACATACGACAGGAATCACATGACAGGCCTATCCACACAGAACTGTTGAGAGGCTCGGAACCGCGGGACTGATATCCGGTTGATAAATTGAGTTAAACCAGGCGTCAAAACTTCCCATTCTCCTGAAAAATCCCGTGAAGAGAGAAAGGGAGATTTGTAGAGGAGGGGTCGGGTTGCCACCAGAGATATGGAGGGCTGTTGGTGATGGAACGGTACTCGCAAACAGAGACGCGTCGGGAAGGGTGGGAATGAGGGAGAAGGGTGCAGTGGAGCAAAGAGGTGACTGAGTTGGGTGTAGAGGGGTAGGTGGTTGGGACGGAGACGGCAGAGGAGTCAGGAACTCATGGAAATGGTCAGTGATGAACAGGAGGGCTGGGATGAGTAGACACCTCGTCTTCTGTCGACTCTGTTTCGGGCACAACGTCAGAACATCCTTCAGGTGGATGAACCCTCTCAGGGTGTCAGTCCACTATGATGTCCTCAATAGGGATCTACAGACCTGTGTCAACCATCAGACTGGATTTAAATGGAGAGAAAACTGAAATAACTGGGAGACCTCGGGCAGGGTTCCTTTCAGGTTAACTTTTCGGTTGAATTGGTGACGAGGAAGGCAAATGTGATGATAGCATGCATATGAGGTGAGCCAGATTATATAAATAAGGGTGAAACGTTGAGACTGAGTCAGACACTGGCGAGGCCTCATTCGAGGGACGGATGAGCTTCCATTGTGATGGTTCAAAGCCGGTTCACAGGAATGATGCCGGGTTTGAATGGGTTGACATATGGCGACAATTTCATGATTCTGGTCCTGTACTCACTGTAATTTACAGGAATAAGATGTAAATGAAGGCCGTCCCACTATTCTGAGGCTGTATCCCCTAGTCTTTGAGTCTCCCAGCACACGGCAAGTCCTCTCCACATCCACTCTAGCAAGACCTTTCACCATTCGAGAGGTTTCAATGAGGTCACCCCTCATCCTTCTGAATTTTATTGATCACCCGCCCAGAGCCAATCATACACTCTTAAAATGACAAGAACTTTAATCCCGGAATAATATTCCTGAACCCACTTTAGATCCTCTGCAGTTTCCACACACCTTTGTAAGATAATGTTAAGGATCCAGCCTGAACACTGGGTCGAAGGGGTTGTGCTGATAGACGACAGCCCTTAATTTCTGCCTCCTTTCACCTAGCCATGTGTGTGTTGACCCAGCCCACTTACTTATTGGACTTCCGCCAATTACCCGCTTGTTTCCTCACTGGCACCCACCTGTTCCTGTTTTCACTCATTACCCGGTCCATTTAAACCCTGCCATGACTCGCATTCTCTGCCAGTTCGTCCCGGCTCTGACCTGAGTCGTTCGAGCCTGCCATCGAGACTGCTGCCAACTGATTTTGCCGGACTCTGTGTTTCTGATTTTTGCCTGTGCGCTCTGGGTCATCCGCCGTCGCCGGACTGCCTTTCCCGGGTAAGACTTCCGCCTGCCATTCCAGATTCGTGCCTGGCTCCTGTTTTTGAAAGACTGTTGCCCCTGTGCTCCCTAATAGATCCTGGTATAAGAGCATTTATTGGTCTGCACTTGAGTCCTACCGTAACCCGACCCAAACTGACAGATAAGCGGCCGAAGGCTGGAGACAATACTCCGCACGAAGCCCCACCGGTGCTTTATGATTTCAGAACGTTATCTCTTTGCTTTAGAATTCCCTGGAAATAAATGCTCACGTGACGTTGGACGTCCTGATCACGGATTCAACATGCAAATTAAACTTCAGGGAATCCTGCACAAATTCTCCCAAATCCCTGTCAGTGTCAGCCTCCGTTTGTGTTTTCCATTTTCTCACCAGTTACAGAATTCCCTACGCTTTCATTTCTTCTGCCAACATGCATGGCCTTTTAATTCCCAACACTGTATTCATTTGCCATGTCTTTGAGCATTCTCCTAATTTGTCCAAGTCCTTCTTTAATTCTCTACTTTCTCAAATCCTCTTGTCCCTCCACCCATCCTCATCTAGTTTGCGCACATTGCAGCAAAGCCATCAATTCTATTATCTAAATGATTGACACAGAATGTGAACAGTATCGGTCCCAATACAGACCCCAGTGGAACAGGATGAGTCAATGGAAGTCAATCAAAAAACGTCTCCATTTATACCCGCTCTCTGCCTCTTGTCAATAAACCACTACTTTATCCATGCTGGAATGTTTCCAGTAATCCCATGCGCTCGTAGCTTGTTAATCAGCCTCATGTGCAGCACCTTGTCAAAGGTCTTCCGACAATTAAAATAACAGGACATCAACCGACTCTCCTTTGTCGATCTGCATGTTATTTCATCAAAAATTACAGCAGATTTGTCAGGGAGCATTTTCCCTGAAATAAACTCCGGCCTATTTTATCATGGGTCTCCAAGTACCCTGCGACCTCATCCTTAAAAATGGTCTCTAATACCTTCCCAACCGCTGAGCTCAGACTAACTCGCCTAGAGTTCCCTTAACAATGGTCTCTAATACCTTCCCAACCGCACAGCTCAGACTAACTGGCCTAGAATTTCCTTGCTTCTGCATTTCCCCGTTCTTGAAGAAAGGGGAGTCATTTACAATTTTCATTCTTCCAGAACCATTCCGGAATCTAATGATTATTGAATTATCATTACGAATGCCTCCTCGATCTCTTCTGCCTCCTCTATCAGAGCTCAGGCGTGTAGACCATCAAGTCCAGCTGGCTCATCTACCTTCAGACCTTTCAGTATCGCAAGAGCCTTCTGTCCAGTGATGGTAACCTCACACTTCCGACACCCTGACACCTGTAACTTCCATCCGACTGGTCGTGTCTGCTGCAGTGAACACCAGTGTAAATCCTGATCCAGTTCATCCACCACTTCATTGTCAACAAATACTAACTCTGCGGCATGATTTCCAGCTGTCCTATGTGCAGTTTCGCCTCTCTTTTTCACTTCTTCTATCTGTAGAAACTTTCGGCATCCTCTTTAATATTACTGCCGAGCTTACTTTCATATTCCATCTTTATCTCCTGAGTTACTTTTTAAATTGCCTTCTTTTACTTTTCAATTCTTCTCAATCGTCCAAATTCACACTTGTCTTTGCTCTATGATGAACCCTCAATGTCGCGTTTTGTTGTCTTTGACTTCGCCTGTTAAGCACGATTGTGTCAGCCTTCCTTTAGAACAGATCTTCCTGTTTGGGATGTACATGTCCTGCTCTTTCCGAATTGCTTACAGAAATTCCAGCCATTGCTGTTCTGCCGTCATCCCACCCTCTCCACTCAACTCTGGCCAACATTCCCTCATGCCTCTGGAATTTCCTCTATTTCCCCACTGATACAGCTGATTTGAGCTTCTTCCTCTCAGACTGAAGGATGAACCTTTTCATATTATGATCACTTAACCCTGAGGGTTCTGCTGCCCCCAGCTCTCTGATCAGATATGGTTGACAGACCAACATCCAATCCAGAATACCAGGTGGGTTCAACCACGAGCTGCTCTAAAAAGCCAAATCGCATGCAGTATAGAAATACCCCTCCTGGAATCCATCACCAACCTGGTTTTCCCAATCTACCTGCATATTGTAGTTCCCCCGTGACGATAGCAACATTGCACTTTTGGCGTGTATTGTCCGTGTTCTGTTGTACTTTGCAGGCCAGATCTTCACCACTATTTGTGTGTCCATATACAATTCTGATCAGATGTATTTACCTGAGCATTTCCGTATCCTTAACCCCAATGATTCAACGCCTAGCGACCCTAGGCCACTGCTGAAATGACTCGGCCCGAAACGGCGTCTGTATTAATTTCCGTAGATGCTGCCCGGCCTGCTGAACCCATGACTGTCAACTGTACAGTTTTCCTGGTTCTGGGCTCACCAGCACGCGGCACGAGCAGCAATCCTGAGATCAATACCCCGGACATAAAGGGCAGGATGTATCTTAGCACCTAACTCCCTGTACGTACTCCTCATACGTCCTACCAATGGCACAGATACCCATAAGGAACACGATTTCACTTGCTCTGTACTGGGCCTTGGACCATCTGGACAATAAGAATGCTGACCTCACGCTGCGGTGTATTGGCAACAGCTCAGCGTTCAGCACAGTCATTTCCTCAGTTCTCATCAACAAGCTCCAAATTATGAGCCGTTGCAGCTCCCTCTGCAAAATAATATTTGACTTCCTCATCGTGAAACCACAGTCCGTGCAGATCGGTCATAACATTGCCCATCTACAGGTAGTGTTGAATTAACAGAGAGGCTGCAGGTCTTACACAGATTAGCAAAAAATGGACAAAGTACTGGCAGATGAAATAAAGTGCCTGGAGAAGAAATGAATGTGTGGACTATGTTCTTAAAATAAACACAACAAAATTCGTCTCAAAGGGATTTGGGATTCCTTGTGCAGGATTCCCTCGAGGTTAATTTGCAGGTGGAGTCGGAGATGATGAAGAGAAATACAATATTCGCATTCATTTCCAGATGAACAGAGTATAAGAGTAAAAGTTCATTTTCTGGTCTTTACAAGGCACTGGAGAGGTCACAAATTTGCTGTATTATGAGCAATGTTGGTCCCCATAGAGAATAATGGATTTGATGACATTGGAAGTGTTACGACCAGAAGTCTTTGCGAAGCATAAGGCTGTTCAGCCCATCAGATTTGATTTTCCTTTCCATTCATGGCTCATCCCGGATCCCTTGTCGCAGTATTTTTGATGCCCTAACCAATCAGAAATCTGTCATATTCCGCCTAACTCTACTCACGGGCTTGGCCTCCAGCGTGGTTTGTGGCAGAGCGTTCCGCATAGTCGCTTCTGGAGATGTAGTGGACAGTGAGGAACGTTGTCAAAGCCTAGAGAGGGATTTGGATCAGCTGGAAAAGAGCGCTGAAAAATGGCTGTTGGGGTTTAATGCCGACACGTGTGAGGTATGGCTCTTCGGAAGGTCAGACCAAGGTAGAACTTACAGGGTAAATGGTCGGACACTGAGGAGTGCAGCTGAACCGAGGGATCTGGGAAAACAGATAAATAATTCCCTAAAAGTGGCATCACAGATAGATAGGTTCGTAAATGACATATACGACCCTCTTACATATGACATTAGTGAGGCAGGATTTGTAGAGCTGTGTGCAGTTTCGGTCACCTAATTACAGCAAGGATATTAATAATGTTGGAATTGTGTAGAGAAGGTTTACAAGGATATCGCTGGGACTTCGGAAACTGAGTTGCAGAGGAAGTTTGAATTGGATAAGAATTTATTCCCTGGAGCGTAGAAGAATGAGGGGAGATGGGAAGACGTATATAACATTATGATGGGTAGAGATAGAGTGAATGCAAGTAGGCGTTTTAAACCGAGGCTAGAGGAGAAAAAAAAGAGGGAGGGGGAAAAGTTTAAGGGGAACATGGGGTTGGTTTCTTCACACAGTGGATGCTGCGAGTGTGCAATGAACTTTCAGATGAAGTTGTATGTTTAGGCACACTTAAAACATTTAAGAAAATCTTGGACCGGTATATGGATGAGAGGACTATTGAGAGATATGGTTCAGGTGCTGGTCAGTCGGACTGGGCAGAAAACAATGTTTCGGCACAGACAAGTAGGGCCGGATTGCCTGTTTCTCTGCTGTAATGGTCCTTGGTTCTATCGTTCAATCAACACGTTTTCTTCTCATTTGCAATGCGTACAGGCCCAAAGTTGCCGAACGCTCCACACATATTAACCCCATTCATTTCCAGAATTATCCTCGTTCACCTAGTCTGGACTCTCTCCAATGACAACACATCCTTTATGCGATATGGAGCCCAGATCTGCTGCCAATGCTCCAAGTGCGGCCTTCCTGTTTCGTTAAAAAGCCTCAGCATTAAATCCTTTTTTTTGTTTTCAATTCCCCTTGAAACATATGCCCCCATTGCATTTGCCTTCTTACCCCAGACTCAACCTGTAAATTAATCTTCTGGGATACTTGCACAACGAATCCACTCCGATGCCGATGTAAATCGCATTATTCCATTGCGATACTGATACATGTGACTTATGCTTCTCCCTCACAAACTGCAGAATGAATTTAATCATACCTCCTCAGTAAACAGACTTCTGGCTTTTGACCCTTGTATTTACGAATGCTGAGGATTCGGTTTGAGATATTAGTTCGTATGTCCGACTGTATCTGAAGTGTTATACCTGCTACTGAAGAGGATGACCACTGGGGTGCTATGCGCTGACTCATTAACCGCTTTCCCCTGCCTTGCGGTCACCCAGTCTCCTGTGTCCTCCGCCTTGGGTGTAACTGCCTCTCTATAAGTCTTATCTGTCACCCGGTAAGCCTCAAGAATTATTTCAATATCCCGGATGTTAGCATCTCACAGGATCTATAGAGGGCCCAGAACGTGGACCAGCTGCACTTTGTCTCTCTCCACGATAGATCCACAAAGGGTGCAATCTCATTTGCTCTCCACTGGGCCTTGGACCATTGCACAACAGCAATAGTTACGTCAGTCTGCAGTTTGTTGGCCACAGCTCACCGTTCAGCACAATCATTTCCTCAGTTCTTATAAACAACCTCCAAATCCTGGGCCAGGTTACATAACATAGAACATAGAATATTATAGTCCAGTGCAGTCCCTTCGATCCACAATGTTCAGTCGACCCTTAAGCCATGCCTCCCTTATTACTACTGACCCCTTAAATTTCTCCATATACCTGACCAGTAGTTTCTTAAATTTCACCAGTGTATCTGCCTCCACCACTGACTCCGGCAGTGCATTCCCCGCACTAACCATACTCTGAGGAAAAAGAACATTCCTCTAATATCCCCCTTGAACTTCCCTCCACTTACCTTAAAGTCATGTCCTCTTGTAATGAGCAGTGGTGTCCTGAGGAAGAGGCGCTGGCTGTCCACTCTGTCTATTCCTCTTCATAACTTGTATCAATCTATCATGTATCATCTCATCCTCTTTCTATCCAAAGAGTAAAGTCCTAGCCCCCTTGATCTCTGATCATAATACATACTCTCTAAACCAGGTACCATCCTGGTGAATCTCCTCTCTACCCATTCCAATGCTTCCAAATCCTTCCTATAAGGCTTAATAAGATGGCTTAATCAGTGTTTTATAAGGCTGCATCATTACCTCGCTAACCTTAAACTATACCCTTCGTCTTATGAAAGCTAACAGCCTGTAAACTTTCTTAACTACCCTATCAACCTATGAGGCAACTTTCAGGGATCATGGACATGTACCCCAGATCTTTCCGCTCCGCCCCACTCCCATGTATCCTGCCATTTACTTTGTCTTGGAGTTTGTCTTTCTAAAGTATACCACCTCACACTTCTCCGAGTTTAACGCAATCTGCCACTTCTCAGCCCACGTCCGCATCCAATCAAGGTTTCTCTGCAATCGTAGACAATTCTCTACACTATCCACAACACCACCAACCTTTGAGTCATCTGCAACCTTGTCAATCCACCCTTCTACCCCCACGTTAATAAAAATCACGAGAAGTAGGGGTCCCAGAACCAGCAGGCTGCGGAACATCAACCTCCGACAGCGTGTGGTGTAAAGTTTGAGGCCAAAGATGGAAGATTGTTTTGTGTGATGTGCTGGGCTGTGTTCACGATCTTTTGCAGCTTTTTCCGGTCTTGGACAGGACAACATCCATACCAGGTTGGGATGCACCCTAGAAGAATTCTTTCTCCAGTGCACCTATAAAAAGTTAGTGATAGTTTTAGGGGGCTGGTCAAATTTCTTCAGCTTTCTCAGGAAGTAAAGGCGCTGGTGGGCCTTTTTGGCAGTCGATTCTGCTTGGTTAGAACAAGTCAGTCCATTTGTGATATTCACCCCGAAGAACTTAAAGCTTTTGACCGGTTCCACCCGCGCACTACCGATTTAGATGGCGTTGTGTGGTCCGCTACTCCTTCTGAAATCAACAACCAATTCGTTCGTCTTGCTGACATTGAGGGAGAGGTTATTTTGAACCTAGCTTCCTGTATTCCCTCGTTATACTTCCAACCCATGACAATGGTACCCACGAGGAACAGGGCATCACTTGCTCTGCCCTGGGCCTTGGACCTTCAGGACAATAGAAATGCTTACGTCACGCTGCGGTGTATTGGCAACAGCTCAGCGTTCAGCACAGTCATTTCCTCAGTTCTCATCAACAAGCTCCAAAACCTGGGCCTTTGCATCTCCCTCTGCAAAATAATGTTTGACTTCCGCATAGTGAAACCACAGTCCGTGCAGATCGGTCATAACATTTCCGATCTACAGGTAGTGTTGAAGTAGCAGAGAGGCTGCAGGCCTTATATAGATAGGGAAAATGCGAAATGTACTGGCAGATGGAATACAGTGCCTCGAAGTGTACGGTCATGCAATTTTCCAGAAGAAATAAAAGTGTGAACTATTTTCTTAAAAAAAAAACAAAACTACCACGCAAAAGAATTTGTGAGTCCTGGTGGAGGATTCCCTCGAAGTTAACTTTCTTGGAGTCGGTGGTGAGGAAGACAAATGAAGTGTTTGCATTTATTTCCAGATGACCAGAATATAAGAGAAAGGGTTTATTTTCTATGCTTTACAAGGCACTGGAGAGGTCACATTTGCTGTATTATGAGCAATGTTGGTCCCCTTAGAAAATAATGGATTTGCTGACGTTGGAGATGATACAACCAGATGACATTGCAAATCATAAGGCTATTCAGCCCATCAAATCTGATTTGTCATTCATGGCTAATCACGGATCACACTGAACCGACCTTGTCGCCGTATTTTTGATGCCCTAACCAATCAGAAAACCGTCATATTCCGCCTAACTCAATTCACGGGCTTGGACTCCAGCATGGTTTGTGGCAGAGCGTTCCGCATATTCGCTTTCCTCTGACAACAGGTTCTCCTCTTTGCTTCCATTCTGAAAGGACGCCCCCTAATTTTGAGTAGGTTGCCTCATGTTCTGGGTATCCCCACCACAGGAAACATCCCTTCCACATCCACCGTCCCCAGCCCTTTCAACATTCGGTAGGTTCAACAATATCACAAGATTGTTCAAACAATCTATTAGAGTTTTTCGCGGAGGTTGCCAGGAAAGTAGATGAAGAGAAGGCAGTGGATTCTGTCTACATGGACCTCAGTTAGGCCTTTGACAAGGTCCTGCATGGGGGTTTAGTTAGGAAGATACAAGGGCTAGGTATACATGGTAAGGTAGAAAATTAGATTAGGAATTGGCTTGTTGGAAGAAGCCAGAGTGTGGTAGTGGAGGATTGCTTCCCTGAGTGAAGGCCTGTGACAAGTGGTGGGCCACAGGGATCAGTGCTGTGCCATTATTATTTGTCATCTATATCAATGATATGGAGATAATGCGGTAAACTGGATCAGCAGATTTGCTGATGATACAAATTTTAGAGATGAAGTGGACAGTGAGGAAGGTTTTCTAAGCTTAGAGATGGATGTGGATCAGATGGAAAAAGGGGCTGAAAATGCAAGATGGATATTAATACAGACATGTGTGAGGTATTGCACTTTGGATGGAAAATCGAAGCTAGAACATACAAGGTAAATGGTAGGGTACTGAGGAGTGCAGTAGAACAGAGGGATATGGTAATACAGATACTGAATTTCCAAAAACTGGCGTCAAAGATAGATAGGGTAGTAAAGAGAGCTATTGGTACATTGGCCTTTATAAATCAAAGTATTGAGTATAAGAGTTGGAATGTTATAGGAAGGATATATTAGACAATGGTGAAGGCGAATTTGGAGTTTTGGACACCCAATTAAAGGAAGGATAGTAAAAAGAGTGTAGAGAAGGTTTACAAGGATGTTGCCGGGACTTGAGAAACTGAGTTACAGAGAAAGCTTGAATGGGTTAAGAATTTATTCTCTGGAGCGTAAAAGAATGAGGCGAGAATTGAAGAGCGATATAAAATTATGATGGGTATAGATAGAGTGAATACAAGCAGCCTTTTTTTCACTGAGACGAGGGGATAGAAAAAGCACAAAGGACATAGGTTAAGGATGAAGGAGGAACAGTTTAAAGGAAATTTGGGAAGAGGTGCGGTTTCTTCACACAGTGAATGGTGGGAGTGTGGAATGAGCTGTGGGATGACGTAAATTCAGGCTCACTTATAAAAGTTAAGAAAAACTTGGACAGATACATGGATGAGAGATGTATGGAAAGATAAGATTCAGGTGCAGGTCAGCGGGACTAGGCAGAAAAATGGTTCAGCACAGCCAAGAAAGGCCGGAGGTCCTGTTTAGTGCTGTAATGTTCAATGGTTCTATCGTTCTATCACCACGCATTCTTCTAACTTCCAATGCGTACAGGCCCAAAGTTACCGAACGCTTCTCATAGGTTAACCCATTCATTTCCAGTATTATCCTTGTGAACCTCGCCTGCACTCTCTCCAACGACAACATATCCTTTATGCGATATGGGGAACAGATCTGTTGCCAATACTCCAAGTGCGGCCTTTGTTGTTTCCTTATAAAGCATCAGCATTATATACTTGTTTTTTCATTATTACTATTATTATTATTATTATTATTATTATTATTATTATTTTTATTATTATTATTATTATTGTTGTTGTTATTATTATTATTTTCCCCTTAATATAAATGCCACCATCGCATTTGCCTTCTTAACCCAGACTCAGCCTGCAAATTAAACTTCTGGGACTCTTGCTCCAGGGATCTACTCATCATCCTCTAACTTTTGGGAGACTTGAACAAGTGGTCCAATCTTATGCCTCTACACATCCCATTATTCCATTGAGATACTGATACATGTGACTTATGCTTCTCCCTCACAAATTGCAGAATTAATTTAATTATACCTCTTCAGTATACAGACTTCAGGCTTTTGACCCTCGCACTACCAAATACGAAGGATTCGGTTTGAGATATCCCGGACCCTGGCACGCCGAAGGCATCATGCCATCCGGGAATCTCATTCTGTCACAACAAGCCTCCAGTCTGTTAGCCTATCTAACGAATCCCCTATCACCACAGCGTATTTCTTCTTCCTTCTTCCCTTCTGAGTCAAGTGGCAGACTCACTGCAAAACAGCCGACCAATGGGACCCCTCTATTAGTTTGTTTGCACGACTGTATCTAAAGTGTTCTACATTCTACTAATGATGATGACCACAGGGCTACTCTGCACTGGTTCATTAACTGCTTTCCCCTGTCTCGCTGTCACCCAGTTTCCTGTGTCCTCTTCCTTTGGTGTAACTGCCTGCCTTTGTCACATCTGTCACCCGACAAGGCTCTCGTATTATTTGAATATCTCGGATGTTAGCGTCTCACAGGATCTACACAGGGCCCAGAACGTGGACCAGCTGTACTTTGTCACTCTCCACGATACGTCCACAGCGGGTGCAACCTCATTTGCTCTCCACTGGGCCTTGGACCATTGCACAACAGTAATGGTTACGCCAGGCTGCGGTTTATTGTCCGTAGCTCAGCGTTCAGCACAATCATTTCCTCAGTTCTTAAAAACAAGCTCCAAATTCTGGGCCAGGTATATAACGTAGAACGTAGAATGCACAGTACAAGCCCGTAGGCCCACAATGTTGTGTCGACATTTAATCCCTGCATTCTATATCACCCCCCCCCAACTAAAATTCCTCAATATACCTGTCTAGTACTCTATTAAATTCCACTAGTGCAACTGCCTCCACCACTGACTCAGGTAGTGCATTCCACGCACCAACAAGTCTCTGAGTAAAAATAAACGTCCTCTCATCCCCCTTAAACTTCCCTCCCCTTAGCTTAAAGACATGTCCTCTTGTACTGTGCCCTGAGGAAGAGGTGCTGCCTGTCCACTTTATCTATTCCTCTTAATATCTTGTACACCTCTATCATATCTCCTGTCATCCTCCTTCTCTCCAGTGAGTAAGGCCCGAGCTCCCTTAATCTCTGACCATAATCCATACTCTCTAAACCAGGCAGCATCCTGGTAAATCTCCTCTGTACCCTTCCCAATGCTTTCGCATCCTTCCAATAGTGGGGCGACCAGAACTGGACACGGTATTCCAAGTGTGGCTGAACCAGAGTTTGATATGGCCGCATCATTACAACTTGAACCTTAAATTCTATCCTTCGTATAATGAAGCTAACACCCCGTGAACTTTCGTAACTGCCCTATCTACCTGTGAGACAAATTTCTGGGATCTGTGGACATCTACCCCCAGATATATCAGCTTCTCCATGGTACCAAGTATCCTGCCATTTACTTAGTACTCCTCCTTGGAGTTTGTCCTGTCAAAGTGCACACCTGACCCCTCTCAGGTTTGAACTCCATCTGCCACTTCTGAGCCCACTTCTGCAATCTTCGATAATCCTCAACACTACCCAAAACAACACAAACTTTGTGTCTCATGCAAACTTTCCAATCCTTCTACCCACACATCCAAGCCGTTAATAAAAATCGCGAAAAGCAGGGAGCCCAGGACCAACATGCTCCAGAATATCAACCTCACTCATATTGTCCTCACTGTCATCAAGTTCCCTCTCATTGGTAAATGCCGAAGAGAAGTATTCATTAAGGATCTCACACACTTCCACAGCCTGCAGGTACACATTCCCACCTTTATCTGTAATCGGTCCTACCTTCACCCCTATCATCCTTTTGCTCTTCACATCATTGAAAGAGGCCTTGGGGTTTTCCTTTACCCTTCTCGCCAAGGCTTTCTCATGCCCCCTACTTGCTCTCCTCAGCCCCTTCTGAACCTTCTTGCTTGCTACCCTATATTCCTTAATAGCTCCATCTGATCCTTGCTTCCTAAACCCCATGTATGCTGCCCTCTACCACCTGACTAGATGTCCACCTCACTTGTCAACCCTGGTTCCATCACCCTACCAGTCTTTATCTTCCTCATTGGGTCGAATTATCCCCAACATCCTGATCCCTAAATTTCGACCACATGTCCATAGTATATTTCACCCCAATTAACACCTGCAAGTTCTAGTCTTATATCTTCATAATTTCAATTTCCCCAATTAAAAATTCTCCTATTCTCTCTGATTCTATTCTTTTCCATGATAATTCCAAAGGCCAACAGAGGAGGTCACTGTCTCTCAGATGCTCACCCACTGAGAGATCTGTGATCTGACACGGTTCCGTCTATTACTAGATTTAGTATGGCATTCCCCCTATTCGGCCTGTCAACATACTGTGACAGGAAACCGTCCTGGACACACTAAAGACACTTTGCCCCGTCTAACCCAACGGACGGTTAAAGTGTTATCACCCTCTGCAATAGGATGTTTAATTTCTCATCAGGGAACCACAGTGAGTGCAGTCCAATAATAACATTACCAATCAAGAGGCAATTTTGAGGTAGAAGAAAGGCTGCAGAAGGACTTAAACACATTAGGAAAATGGACAAATGTGCAGCAGATAGAGTACAGTATGGGAGAGTGTATGGCCAGACACTGATAGAAAAATATGATAGTTGACCATTTTCTAAATGCAGAAATATTTACGGTACAAAGGGATCTCGTGCAGGATTCCTTTAAGATTTATTTGCAGGTTCAGTCGGAACTGAGGAAGGAAAATATGATGTTACTTTTTTTATTGTGGAGGACTGAAATATATAAGCAAGGATGGAATTTTGTGACTTTATAAGGCACAGGTGCGGCTCAGTTTAAGTGTTGTGAGTATCTTGGGGCTCCTGATGGAGGAAAGGATGTCCATACTTTGGACAGGGTTCGCAACAGGTGCACAATACTTATTCTGTGATTGAAAGCCTTGGTATACGGGAAGCTTTCACGGCTCTGGGCCGGAATACACTGGAAATCAAAGGATAAGATGTGCACAGAGGGCGCCTCTCTATTCTTAGATGTATCCTCTGGTCTTTCACTGCGGGGAAATCATCTCCACATCCACTCGAGCAAAGCCTTTCTCCATTTGAGAGGTTTCGATGAGGTCACAACTTATTGACTTAATCCTGGTGTAGGCCCAGAGTCTTCAAACGATTTTTTATGGAATCAACCTCTTGACTCTCTTTAGAACCCTCTTCAGCTTCAGTACATCCTTTACTAAATAAAAGGCCCACAACCGTTCACAGTACTCCACGAGAGGCCTCACCAATGCTTTGTAAATTCTCAGTATTACATCATTGCTTTTATGTTCCAGCCCTCTTGAAATGAATTCCGATTTTGCATTTACTTTCTTCAACCCGCAAAATAAAGTTTAAAGGATCCCATTCATCCTTCGATATTTTTCCGAATTTTCTCTCCATTTAAAGAAGAGTCTCTGCGCCCTCGGCTTCCTGAAAACAGCCTGCCCCTCCACCTATCTTCAAATCCTCTGCAAACGTCGCAACTACGCAATCAGCTCCATCATCCAAATGATTGTCATACAAGGTAGAAAGTATTGCTCCCAACACAGGCCCCTGTGGAAAGTGATGAGCCACCGGCAGCCAAACAAAAAGTCTCCGCTCATTCCCACCCTTTGCCTCCTGTCACTGAAACACCGCTTTGTCCATTATACTCTGGACATTAGAATTCATCACCTCTATTCATCCAGTTCGATGGCGTCTACATTTTACGCTGCAACTCAACCAATTTACTGCGATGTTGCCTCCTCAATAGCCTCTCCTCAGTACACATTCACTCTGTTTGTAAGCCAGTTGCGTCATCTTCAGCACTATTTTCAGCCAAAGCAGTTTATTCTGCATTGAAATGTATACAGCCCAGGAAAATATCTGCACTGATCTCTACCAGCTGATTACCAATTTTACGTGAGTTACTATCACCATCCGCCTCCACAACCTCAGCAATAACTGTTCTGGAACTCTGTCGCCTACTTCTCAGTGGCTATCAGAAACCTCTGTGTGGAGATTGTATAATCTGGTTCTAGACTTGCTTGCACATGGCACTGGTAGCAATATTGGAGATCCTGCCCTTTAACCTAACACCCTGTGTCTTCTCCTCACTTATCCTACCCATGCCATTGGTAGCCAAATGGAACACGATCAGAGAAGCTCCCCTGCTGGGCCTCGGACCATCTGGACAATTACAATACCTACAGCAACCTGCGGTTTACTGACGACAGCTCAGAGTTCAGCACAGTCATTTCCTCATTTCTAATCAACAAGCTCCAAATCCCGGGCAGTGCATCTCCCTCTGCAACAGAATGTTTTACTTCCTCATCGGGAAACCACAGTCAGTGTAGATCGGCCAAAATATTTCCGATCAACAAACAGTGTTTAAGTAGCAAGCAGGCCACAGAGGGGTTCATACAGATTAGGAAAAACGGGCAAGCTAGTGTCTGATGGGATAACGTGTTTGCAGGTACATGATCATGCAATTTGGTATCAGAAACAAAGGTGTAGACTATTTTCTAAATGTAGAGAAGATTCAGCAGTCTACGGACAAAAGGGTTTGGGCATCCACGTGCAGGATTCCCTCAAAATTAAGTTACAGGAGCAGTAGTTGGTGAGGAAGGAAAATACACGTCAGCATTCATTTCCAGATGAGGAGAAGAGAAATCAACGATCAAAACCCGACTTAAATACACACTGAAACCTGGTCTCCTTCGGTCTGTGGTAGAGCATTCCACAGATTCACGACTCGCTGGTTAAATAAATAATTCCTCCCTACCCCTGTTCTGAGAGGGTGCTCCTCAATTCTGAGGCTGTGTAGTTTAGTTCTATACACCAACCCCAAAGGAAGAGACCTTCCCTATCCACCCTGTCTCTTCTTTCAGCATTGGTTAGGTTTCAATCAGACTTAGCCCACTCCCACTCCCGCTCTTCCGCATTCTTCTAAATTCCAGTGAATGCAGTCCCCAAGCAGCTAAATGTTATTTAGAGTTTACCCCTTCATTTCCTTAATTACCCTTGATAACCTCCTCTGAACTCTCTTCAATCAGAACCCATCCTTTATTTACAATATGCAATAGATAATAGACAATAGGTGCAGAAGTAGACCATTTGTCCCTTCGAGCCTGCACCGCCATTCTGAGATCATGGCTGATCATCTGCTATCAATACCAGGTTCCTGCCTTGTCCCTTCATCCTTTGATTCCCCTATCCATAAGATACCTATCTAGCTCCTACTTGAAAGCATACAGAGAATTGGCCTCCACGACCTTCCGAGGCAGTGCATTCCAGACCCCCACAACAGCCTGGGAGAAGAAGTTTTTCCTTAACTCTGTCCAAAATGACCTACCCTTATTCTCAAACCATGCCCTCTGGTACTGGACTATCCCAGCATCTGGAACATATTTCCTGCCTCTATCTTGTCCAATCCCATAATAATCATGTTTCAATCAGATCCCCTCTCAATCTCCTTAATTCCAGTGTGTACAAGCCCAGTCTCTCTAAACTCTCTGCGTAAGACAGTCCAGACATCCCAGGAATTAACCTCATGAATCTACGCTGCACTTCCTCTACAGCCAGGATGACCTTCCTTAACCCTGGAGACCAAAACTGTACCCAATACTCCAGGTATGGTCTCACCAGGGCTCTGTACAAATGCAGAAGGATTCCCTTGCTCTTGTACTCAATTCCCTTTGTAATCAAGGCCAACATTCCATTAGCCATATATTATCCGTAGATATATCTCATATCTGGGATATGGGGCCCAGAACCGTTGCAAATACTCGTTTCTGCCTGGTTAGTGCGTAAAGAAGGCTCAGCATTATTGCCCTGTTTTCCCGTTTCATTCCCTTTCACATAAATGGTAACATTCACTTGCCTTCTTTACAACAGACCCAAACTGCAAATAAACTGTCTGGGAACCTTACACGAGGACTCCTAACTCACGCTGCACCTCTGATATTTGAAACTTCCTCCCAACTGATAATTGTCCGCCCTGTTGTGCCTTTTTCCAAAATTCATTTTCATACGTTTCGCAACATTACATTCGCTCTGCCATTTTGCCCATTCTTCCAATTTATCTCTAACCTGCTGTAATCGCATTGCTTCCTCAGCTCGACCTACCCCTTCACCGACCTTTTCATCATCCTCACACTTGGCCATGAATTTATCAATTCAATCTCCTAAATCGTTAACAAACATGGTAAAATTAACTGTCGCAATTCAGACCACTGAGGATCCCCAATAGACACCAACGGCCAATCCGAAAAGCAGCCTTTTATTACCACGCTCTTCCTTCTGCCTGTCAGCCATTCCGCGATCCATGCCAGAATCTCTCCTGTAACGCCATAGGATTTTCCCTTGTTCAGTTGCCTAAAGTGTGGCGCCTTGTCAAATGCCCTCTGAAAAACCACGAGAGTGACAACAACTGCCTGTCCTGCGTCCACTCGGTTTGTTACTCCCTCTGAGACTCTGACAGGCTTGTCCGGGAAGATTCGCACTCACAGACACTCACAGCGACATCCACTGTCCCCCTGTGTCCACTCGGTTTGTTACTCCCTCTGAGAACTCTAACAACTTGTCCGGCAAGATTCGCACTCACAGACACTCACAGTGACATCCACTGTCTCTCCTGTGTCCACTCGGTTTGTTACTCCCTCTGAGAACTCTAACAGGCTTGTCCGGGAAGATTTACACTCACAGACACTCACAGTGACATCCACTGTCCCCCTGTGTCCACTCGGTTTGTTACTCCCTCTGAGAACTCTAACAGGCTTGTCCGGGAAGATTCACACTCACAGACACACACAGTGACATCCACTGACTCTCCTGTGTCCAGTCGGTTTGTTACTTCCTCTGAGAACTCTAAAAGGCTTGTCCGGGAAGATTCGCACTCACAGACACTCACAGTGACACCCACTGTCTCTCCTGTGTCCACTCGGTTTGTTACTCCCTCTGAGAACTCTAAAAGGCTTGTCCGGGAAGATTCGCACTCACAGACACTCACAGTGACACCCACTGTCTCTCCTGTGTCCACTCGGTTTGTTACTCCCTCTGAGAACTCTAACAGGCTTGTCCGGGAAGATTCACACTCACAGACACTCACGTGACACCCACTGTCTCTCCTGTGTCCACTCGGTTTGTTACTTCCTCTGAGACTCTAACAGGCTTGTCCGGGAAGATTCACACTCACAGACACTCACAGTGACATCCACTGTCTCTCCTGTGTCCACTCGGTTTGTTACTCCCTCTGAGAACTCTAACAGGCTTGTCCGGGAAGATCCGCACTCACAGACACTCACAGTGACATCCACTGTCTCTCCTGTGTCCACTCGGTTTGTTACTTCCTCTGAGAACTCTAACAGGCTTGTCCGGGAAGATTCACACTCACAGACACTCACAGTGACATCCACTGTCTCTCCTGTGTCCACTCGGTTTGTTACTCCCTCTGAGAACTCTAACAGGCTTGTCCGGCAGGATTCGCACTCACAGACACTCACAGTGACATCCACTGTCCCCCTGTGTCCAATCGGTTTGTTACTCGCTCTGAGACTCTGACAGGCTTGTCCGGCAGGATTCACACTCACAGACACTCACAGTGACATCCACTGTCTCTCCTGTGTCCACTCGGTTTGTTACTCCCTCTGAGAATTCTAACAGGCTTGCCCGGCAAGATTCACACCCACAGACACTCACAGTGACATCCACTGTCTCTCCTGTGTCCACTCGGTTTGTTACTCCCTCTGAGAACTCTAACAGTCTTGTCCGGGAAGATCCGCACTCACAGACGCCATGCTGACGTTCACTTATTTTCTGATTCCTCTTAAAGGACGACAACCTTCTCCTGAGGAACTGAGACTGATTCTTCCGCAGCCAGTTGAGGCTGTTTTTTTTAAAAAAAACTACTTCATCATCCGACTTCACACTCACTATTGCTAACTTATTATCTCTCGTCAGCCGCGGATGCCATATGAGAACTTCTCTATCTCTGGGGTATATCTATCCTGCGCCTTGTGAACTGTTCCTCGAAACTCTACCCAACACTGCTATGCCGTGGTCGCCCCCAGTAACCTCCTCCAATCCCCCTGGGCAAGCTTCTCTCTCATGCGTCTGTCATTCCCTTCATTCCATTGCGCGAGAAAAATAAAAAGCGTAAAAGTAAAAAGTAAGATTGGACTGAAGTGAAGCGAAGAAAATTCAAGTGTAACGAGAGAAAGATAACATGATTTTAAAAGCACAATGAGTGTTAAGTCACTTTGTCTGAATGCCCGTATTTTTCCAAATAAGTTCGGTGAACGTGTGGCACAAATCAGTACAAAAGGGAATGATATAGTGGTCGTTATAGAGACGTGGTTGCAGGGTGCAGAGGATTGGGAATTTAATATCCAAGGATATCAGGCAATATTGAAAGATAAGCAGGAATGTCAAGGAGGTGGATTGGCGTTCGTAATTAAGGTCGAGATTAGACCGACACTGAGAGACAATATACGCTAAGACCTAGAGAGCAGAATGCTGAATCCATCTGGTTACACATAGCTCATTCATTCAAACACGGAGAAGGTGCCATGTTCCCGACTGAACATCCAGCTTTCCCCGAAGTGTGGTTCGCTGTCACTTTCCCTTGAAGGTTCAGACTGCTAATTATTGCCTGTCAGCAATCGTCCCCTCCACCAAGAACATGTTCAAGAAGAAATGCCTCGGGAAGACCACATTCATCACGGAGGAAATGCCGGTGAAATTCCCCGGACTCCCGCCGGGAAATACCCTGTGTTCATCGAAACCATCGGGGAAGGGTACAGGCGTCTTAAAACTCAACCATTTACGAACAGTTGCTTCCCCTCCGTCATCAGATTGCGAACGCTCCCTGAACACTTAAACACTCCATCGGTATTCAACTGTATGCAGTATTTATTAATTTTCCAAATTTATGTTAATTTTACAACTTTTCACCGTGCTGAGCTCACGTTGAAGTTGTACAAGGCGTCACTGAGGCCGCTTTTGGAGGGCAGTGTTCAGTTCCGGTCGCCCTCATGGAGGAAAGATGTCACTGAGCTGGAAAGAGTGTCTGAGGGAGCATTCCGAGGATGTTCCCGGGACTCGAGCGTCTGAGATATGGAGAGAAGACAAGAAGGATGTGTCTATATTCGTTGGAGCGTGGGTATGAAGCCAGGAGGGGCACAGATAGGGTGAATGTGCACAGTCTTTTTTCCCCTTGGTTGAGAGTGTGTATAGAGAACGGAGAGAGGAGAGGCAGAGACTGGGGTTCGATCGGGAGAGGAGGGGTGGAAAGGGAGTGAGTTAGAGAGATGAAGGGTAAAAAGAGAAAAAACAGTAGAAAGGGGGAGATGTAGAAATGGTTTGAGAGTGGGGCAGATTGAATGGCGAGAAGTGAGGTGCAGTCAGTTGATTGAACTCGGCCCCACGGGCTGTTGACAGAAACCTTGGATCTCTTCAGGAATATCCGTGTCTAAATGTGCCGACTTCTCGCAGATGAATCTAGGATATCTTGTACAGAAGATCAGAGGCCACATTTCTATCAAAGAGGGTTAGACAATTTCAATAGAGAAAAAACAGTCCCAGTAGACAACCGGAGACGTCGCCAAACTAATAGCTCTGATCTGCGCTCTCCCCACAGCCCCCTGTCAGCCTCGGAACTAATCCCATGATACCGCGCTCTCCCCACAGCCCCCGGTCAGCCTTGGAACTAATCCCATGATACCGCACTCTCCCCACAGCCCCCTGTCAGCCTCGGAACTAATCCCATGATACCGCGCTCTCCCCACTGCCCACAGTCAGCCTCGGAACTAATCCCATGATACCGCACTCTCCCCACAGCCCCCTGTCAGCCTCGGAACTAATTCCATGATACCGCGCTCTCCCCACAGCCCACAGTCAGCCTCGGAACTAATCCCATGATACCGCGCTCTCCTCACAGCTCCAGGTCCATGGCCGAACGAATCTCATTATACCGCGCTCTGCTAAAATCCCGAATAATCTCCCAAATTAATCCCACTTCCTCACCCTCTCGGGACAACACTCTGTCAGTCAACAAACTAATCCCGCGGCTCCACTCTCAAAACAACACCGAGCCTTTGTCCAAACTGATCTCACTGACTCCCTCTCTCCCCATAGATCTGGGTCAGAACTCAAACTAATCCCACTGCCCGACTCTATCCACACGACCTCGTTTCATTCTCCAAACTAACCCACTGTCCCAATCCAACACCACAGACCGGCAACAGTCCAAACCTCACCTGTTTGCGCATTTTCCGATCCAGTATGGTACAGATTGATAGACAGCATTAGAAACAAAATTCTGTGAAATTAAATCATTTCAGATAATGTTTAGAAACAGACTCTGTCATTGCATATCCATGTGAAAGGACGGAGCAGAGAGGGAAACACCCATTGACTGAGCTCGGGAGTATGGAGGGAGATTCACTCTGTGTTTGACCCCGGGAGTGTGTGATGGGATGGTGTGGAGGGGATACACTCTGTGTCTGACCCCGGGAGTGTGTGATAGGACGGGGTGGAGTCAGCGTCACTCTGTGTCTGAACCCGGGAGTGTGTGATGGGACGGTGTGGAGGGAGATTAACTCTGTGTCTGATCCCGGGAGTGTGTGATGGGACGGTGTGGAGGGAGACTCAGTCTGTGTCTGACCCCGGGAGTGTGTGATGGGACGGTGTGGAGGGAGATTCACTCTCTGTCTGACCCCGGGAGTGTGTGATTGGACGTTGTGGAGGGAGATTCACTCTCTGTCTGACCCCGGGAGTGTGTGATGGGACGGTCTGGAGGGACATTTACTCTGTGTCTGACCCCGGGAGTGTGTGATGGGACGGTCCGGAGGGAGATTCACTCTGTGTCCGACCCCGGGAGTGTGTGATGGGACGGTGAGGAGGGAGATTCACTCTGTGTCTGACCCCGGGAGTGTGTGATGGGACGGTGTGGAGGGAAATTCACTCTGTGTCTGACCCCGGGATTGTGTGATGGGACGGTGTGGAGGGAGATTCACTCTGTGTCTGCCACCGGGAGTATGTGATGGGACGGGGTGGACGGAGATTCACTCTGTATCTGACCCCGGGAGTGTGTGATGAGACGCTGTGGAGGGAGATTCACTCTGTGTCTGACCCCGGGAGTGTTTGATGGGACCGTGTAGAGGAATAATCACTGTGTCTGACCCCGGGAGTGTGTGATGGGACGGTGTGGAGGGAGATTCACTCTGTGTCTGACCCCGGGAGTGTGCGACGGGACATTGTGGAAGGATCTTCTCAGGAGTGTGGGCGGGGGGGGGGGGGTGTCGGTGGCCGGAGTAGGATTGTGTGGGGGGAGAATCACTGTTTGTCTCATCCCGGGATCTCCTGATTACTGATATCTCTTCTCAGGGCAAGACATACCTTTTCCTTGTTTGAATTTATTTCGAGGAGCCCTGAATCAAGTTCTGAACAATGTTGCCTCGCTCCATCATAAGTATTTGCGATCTTGGATATGAAATAACACCGGTCTTCATTTTTGATCCAGATTTGCGGACACGTTTGCTCTGCAACTAAGAATAAAGAAACCAGATATCTCCCTCCATAATTCCCGTCGCATCAACTGGGATCAGTAAAAAGTTAGCCTCCCTCCACACCGTCCCATCACACACCCGTGTTCAGTCACAGGGTGAAGCTCCCACGACACCGTCCCATCACACACTCCCGTGTTCAGTCACAGAGTGAAGCTCCCACGACACCGTCCCATCACACACTCCCGTGTTCAGACACAGAGTGATTATTCCTCTACACGGTCCCATCAAACACTCCCGGGGTCAGACACAGAGTGATTATTCCTCTATACGGTACCATCAAACACTCCCGGAGTCAGACACAGAGTGATTATTCCTCTACACGGTCCCATCAAACACTCCCGGGGTCAGACACAGAGTGATTATTCCTCTATACGGTACCATCAAACACTCCCGGGGTCAGACACAGAATGATTATTCCTCTACACGGTCCCATCAAACACTCCCGGGGTCAGACACAGAGTGATTATTCCTCTATACGGTACCATCAAACACTCCCGGAGTCAGACACAGAGTGATTATTCCTCTACACGGTCCCATCAAACACTCCCGGGGTCAGACACAGAATGATTATTCCTCTACACCTTCCCATCAAACTCTCCCGGGGTCAGACACAGAGTGAATCTCCCTCCTCACAGTCCCATCACACACTCCCGGGGTCAAACTCAGTGTGGATCTCCCTCCACACCGTCTCATCTCTCACTCCCTCCGCACCGTCCCATCTCTCACTCCCTCCGCACCGTCCCATCTCTCACTCCCTCCGCACCGTCCCATCACACACCAACGGGGTCAGACACAAAGTGAATCTCCCTCTACACCGTCCCATCAAAAACTGCCGAGCTCAGACACAGTGCGACGCTCCCTCCACACCGTCCCATCACACAACCCCGTGGTCAGACACACAGTGAATCTCCCTCCACACCGTCCATCACACACTGACGGGACCAGGCATAAAGTGAACCTCCCTCCACACCGTCCTATCAGACATACCCTGGGTCAGACACAGAGTGAATCTCCCTCCACACGGACCCATCACACACTCCCGGGGTCAGACACAGAATGAATCTCCCTCCACATCGCCCCATCACACAAACCTTGGGTCAGACACAGAAACAGGCTCCCTTCACACTGTCCATCACACTCTTTACGGGATCAGGCATAGAGTGAACCTCCCTCCACACCGTCCTATCAGACATACCCTGGGTCAGACACAGAGTGAATATCCCGCCACACCGTTTCATCACACACCCCCGGGGTCGATGTGAATCTCCCTCCACATCGTTCTATCACATTCTTGTTTGGATCAGACGCGGAGCGAAGCTCACTCCGCCCAGTCACGCCACTCATTCTAGCAGTCAAACATAGAGCAAAACCCGCTTCTTCCGAGCTATCACAGAATGTCAATCGCAGAGAGAAGGTCCTGATGCATCATCTCTTCACACAGTCAGGGTCAGACTCAAAGTGATGTAATACAGTACCGACCAGCCGAATCTCACAATCCCGGCATCAGACACAAGGCGTCGCTGTTTGCACAACGTCCCCTCACACTTTACAGGGTCAGATACAGAACGATGCTCCCATGGATTCTCCACCTTCCAGTAATTCCCTCCCCTTCCGTACTAGCATCCCAGTTTCACTCTTCCTCCTCCTCCAGCACCCTGTCACCTCCACCATGCTTCCACCTCCTACAACTACCCATGGAGCGTTCCTCTTACCTTCGTTAGAACCACAGACCACAACAGCACCATGCAGGCCCTTCAGCCCTCCATGCTGTGCCGTCCCATATAATTCTTAAAAACATGTACTAAACCCACACTACCCAGTAACACTCCATTATTCTTTCAAATATGTGCCTGTCCAAAAGACTTTTAAATGCCCCTAATGTTTTAGCCTCCACCACCATCGCTGGCAAGTCATTCCAGCCGCTCACAAACCCTCTGACTAAAAAGTCATAACCCTGTGGTTTCCAATAAACTTCCCTCCCTTACTGTTTACATATGCCCTCTGTTGTTTGCTATTGGTGCCCTGCAAAACAGGTACTGTCTATCCTCCCTATCTATGCCTCTCATAATTCTGAACACCTCTATCAAGTCCCGTCTCATTCTTCTACGCTCCAAACAGAAAATTCCCAGCTCTGTTAACCTTGCTTCATACGACTTGATCTCCACATCAGGCAACATCCATAGGGGAGGCTTCTTTACCTTTCCTGCCTATCCACTAGCTGCTACCCATAACCCACAGCTTCATTTTTCCCTTCACTGGCTTTTCATCTAGCACCTACCATCCTTAACCTTCCCACCCTTCCCCCACGTTCTCTATAGTGCCCCTGCCCTACCCCTCAGTCCTGAGGAAGGGTCACGATCATAAAACATTGACTGTTCCTTTCCACGGAAGCTGCCCGACCAGCTAAGTTCATCAAGCATGCTGTTTGTGTTGCCTTGACCGCATCATGTGCAGAGTACTTTGTGTTTAAGTTCCCTCCATACCATTCTATAACACACTCCCGGGCTCAGACACTAGATGTCGATCATTCCACACGGCCGAATCACATATTCCAGGGTCAAACACAGAGTGAAAATCTCTCCGCACTGTCCTATCACACACTCCCGGGGTCAGACACAGAGTGAATCTCCCTCCACACTGTCCCATCACACACTATCGGGGTCAGACACAGAGTGAATCTCCCTCCACAAAGTCCTATCACTCACTCCCTGGTTCAGACACAGAGGAATTCTCCCTCCACACCGTGCCATCACACACTCCCGGGGTCAGTCACAGAGTGAAACACCGTCTACACCGTCCCATCTCACACACAGCCGGCGTCGCTGTGAAACTCCCTCCACATCGCTCTGTCACATTCTTTTGAGATCAGACAGTGAAGCTCACTCCGCACAGTCACGTCACTCATTCAGGTATTCAAACAGAGAGCAAGACCCGCTTCTTCCGAGCTATCACAGAGATGTCAAACGCAGAGAGAAGGTCCAGATGCATCATCTCTTCACACAGTCAGGGTCAGACGCAAAGTAATGTAATACAGTACCCGACCTGCCGCATTACACAGTCCCGGCATCAGACAGTAGGTGTCGCTGTTTTGCACACCGTCGCTTCTCACTTTCCAGTGTCAGACACAGGACGAAGCTCCCTTGAACTTTCCAGCTTCCAGTAATTCCCTCCCCCTACCTGCCCACATCCCAGTTTTAATCACTGGAATTTAGAAGATAAGGGGGGATCTTATTCAAACATATAAAATTCGAAAGGAATTGGACAGGCTAAATGCTGGAAGGTTGTGTCCGACGTAGGGGAAGTCCGGAACAAGGGGTCACAGTTCTAGTCTAAAGGGGAAGCCTTTTAGGAAAAGGAAACACTTATATGAGGAAAAACGATATGAGAAAAAACTTCTTCAGACAGAGAGTGGTGAATCTGTGGAATTCTCTGCCACAGGAAACAGTTGAGGCCGGTTCATTGGCTATATTTATGAGGAAGTTAGATATGACCCTTTTGGCTAAAGGGATCAGTGGGTATGGAGAGAAAGCATGTTCAGGGATCTGAGTTGGATGATCAGCCATGATCATACTGAATGGCGGTGCAGGCTCGAAGGGCCGAATAGCCTACTTCACCTATTTTCTGTGTTTCTTTGTTCCCTCCTCCTCCAGCTCCCTATCAGTTCCCTCATGGTACCGCTTCCATCGACTATCTATCGTGCTTTTCTATTACATTCCTTAGAACCATTGAACACCACAGCACAATGCAGGCACCTCAGCCCTCCATGTTGTGCCAACCAATGTAATCTTTGCAAAATGTACTAAACCCACACTACCCTATAACCTTCCATGTTTCTTTCATTAATGTGCTTGTCAAAGAGGCTCTAAAGTACCCTTGAGTTTTTTAGCCTATTGGCGGTCTGGGAAACTGGTACTGACTCTCCAGCCTATCTATGCCTCTCTTAATCTTGTAGAGCTCTATCAAGTCCCCTCTCAGTCTTCTACGCTCCAAAGAAAAAAGTCCCAGCTCTGCTAACCTTGCTTCATATGACTTGATCTCCAAACCCGGCAGCATCCATAGGGGAGCTTTCTTTACCGTCCGGCCTATACATTCCCTGCTACCCAGGATCTTCCCTCTTACCGGTTTCTCATCCAGCACCTACCATACTTATCCTTCCCACCTTTCTCCCATGTTCTCTATAGAGCCCCTGCTCCCACCCCTCAGTCCTGACGAAGGGTCGCAGCCATAAAACGTTGACTGTTCCTTTCCACGGAAGCCTCCCGACCTGCTGAGTGCATCAATCGTGATGTGCGTGTTGCTTTGCCCGCAGCATGTGCAGAATATTTTGTGTTTAAGCTCCCTCCACTTCGTCCTATAACACACTCCCGGGCTCGGAAACCAGATGTCGGTCATTGCACATGGTCCCATCACATTTTCCAGGATCAAACAGAGTGAAATTCCCTCCACACTGTCCCGTCGCACTCTCCTTGGTTCAGACACAGAGTGAATCTTCCTCCACACCATCCCATCACACACTCCCCTGGTCAGACACAGAGTGAATCTCCCTCCACACCATCCCATCACACACTCCTGGGCTCAGACACAGAGTGAATATCCCTCCGTACCGTCCCATCACACACTCCCGGGGTCAGACACACAGTGAATCTCCCTCCACACCATCCCATCACACACTCCTGGGCTCAGACACAGAGTGAATCTCCCTCCACTCCGTCCCATCACACACTCCCGGGGTCAGACACAGAGTGAATCTCCCTCCGCACCATCCCATCACACACACCAGGGGTCAGACACAGAGTGAATCTCCCCCCACACCGTCCCATCACACACACCAGACGTCAGACACAGAGTGAATCTCCCCCCACACCGTCCCATCAAACACACCAGAGGTCAGACACAGAGTGAATCTCCCTCCACGCCGACCCATCACAAACTCCCGGGGTCAGACGCAGAGTGAATCTCCCTCCACACAGTCCCATCACAAACTCCCGCGGTCAGGCATAGAGTGAATCTCCCCCCACACCGTCCCATCACACACACCAGACGTCAGACACAGAGTGAATCTCCCTCCACGCCGTCCCATCACAAACTCCCAGGGTCAGACGCAGAGTGAATATCCCTCCGTACCGTCCCATCACACACTCCCGGGGTCAGACACAGAGTGAATCTCCCTCCGCACCGTGCCATCACACACTCCCGGGGTCAGACGCAGAGTGAATATCCCTCCGTACCGTCCCATCACAGACTCCCGGGGTCAGACACAGAGTGAATCTCCCTCCGCACCGTCCCATCACACACACCAGGGGTAAGACACAGAGTGAATCTCCCCCCACACCGTCCCATCAAACACACCAGAGGTCAGACACAGAGTGAATCTCCCTCCACGCCGTCCCATCACAAACTCCCGGGGTCAGACGCAGAGTGAATCTCCCTCCACACAGTCCCATCACAAACTCCCGCGGTCAGGCATAGAGTGAATCTCCCTCCACACCGTCCCATCACACACTCCCGGGGTCAGACATAGAGTGAAACTTCCTGCACACCTTCCCATCACCCACACCCGGGGTAGATGTGAAACACCCTCCACAACGTCCTGTCACATTCCTTTGGGATCAGACGTGGAGCGAAGCTCACTCCGTCAGTGACGTCACTCATTCTAGCAGTCAAACATAGAGCAAAACCCGCTTGTCCCGAGCTATTAAAGAGACGTCAATCGCAGAGAGAAGGTCCTGATGCATCATCTTTTCACACAGTCAGGGTCAGACGCAAAGTGATGCAATACAGTTCCCGTCCTGCCGAATCACGCATTCCCGGCATCAGACAGTAGGTGTCGCTGGTTGCACACCGTCCCTACACACTTTCCAGTGTCAGACACAGATGGAAGCTGCCTTGAATTCTCCAACTTCCAGTAATTCCCTCCAGCTCCCTTCCTCTTCCCACTTTCACTCTTCCTCCTCCTCCAGCTCACTCTCACCTCCCTCATGGTTTTTCCTTCTTCTACTACACATAATGCTTCTCCCTTACATTCCTTCGAACAATAGAACACAAGTGCACAATGCAGGCACTTCAGCCCTCCGTGTTTTACCGACCCATATAATCCTTTAAAAAAATTACTAAACACACTACTCCATTACCCTCCATTTTTCTTTCAACCCCGTGCCTGTCCAAGAGGCTCGTAAATGTCCCTAAAATTTTAGCCTCCACCACCATCCTTGGCAAGTCATTCCAGGCGCTCACAACCGTCTGTGTAAAAACCTTACCCCTGATAGCTCCCCTAAACTTCCCTACCTGACGTTTTACATATGCCGTCTGGTGTTTGCTATTGGTGCCCTGCAAAACAGGTACTGACTATCCACCCTATCAATGCCTCTCATAATCTTGTAAACCATATCGTCCCCTCTCATTCTTCTACGTTCCAAATTGAAAAGTCCCAGCTCTGCTAACCTTGATTCATACGACTTGATCTCCACATCAGGCAACATCCATAGGGGAAGCTTCTTTACCTTTCCTGCCTATCCCCTCGCTGCTTCCCATTACACTCATCTTGATCTCAACCCTCACTTGTTTTTCACCAAGCACCGACCATCGTTAACCTTCCCAAACTTCCCCCATGTTCTCTATAGAGTCCCTGGCCCACCTCTCAGTCCTGATGAAGGGTCACGGCTATAACACGTTGACTGTTCCTTTCCACGGAAGCTGCCCGACCTGTTAAATTCATCAATAGTATTGTGTGTGTTGCTTTGACCGCAACATCTGCAGAGTACTTTGTGTTTAAGCTTCTTACACACCGCCCCATCACACACTCCCGGGCTCAGATACTAGATGTATCTGCCTCCACACCGTCCCGTCACAAACTCACGAGATCAGACAGAGTGAATCTCCCTCCACACCGCCCCATCACACACTCCCGGGCTCAGATACTAGATGTATCTGCCTCCACACCGTCCCGTCACAAACTCACGAGATCAGACAGAGTGAATCTCCCTCCACACCGCCCCATCACACACTCCCGGGCTCAGATACTAGATGTATCTGCCTCCACACCGTCCCGTCACAAACTCACGAGATCAGACAGAGTGAATCTCCCTCCACACCGCCCCATCACACACTCCCGGGCTCAGATACTAGATGTATCTGCCTCCACACCGTCCCGTCACAAACTCACGAGATCAGACAGAGTGAATCTCCCTCCACACCGCCCCATCACACACTCCCGGGCTCAGATACTAGATGTATCTGCCTCCACACCGTCCCGTCACACACTCACGAGATCAGACACAGAGTGAATCTCCCTCCACACCATCCCATCACACACTCCCGGGTTAGACACAGAGTGAATCTCCCTCCACACCGTCCCATCACACACTCCCGGGTTAGACACAGAGTGAATCTCTCTCCACACAGTCCCATCACACACTCCCGGGCTCAGATACTAGATGTATCTGCCTCCACACCGTCCCGTCACAAACTCACGAGATCAGACACAGAGTGAATCTCCCTCCACACCATCCCATCACACACTCCCGGGGTCAGGCGCAGAGTAAATTTCGGTCCACAACGTCACATCACACATCCCGGGGTCAGGCACAGAGTGAATCTCCCTCCACACAGTCCCATCACACACTCCCGATATCAGACATACAGAGAAACCCCCTCCACACCATCCCATCACATACTCCCAGGGTCAAACACACAGTGAAACTCCCTCCACACCGTTCCATAACGCACTCTCCGGGTCAGAGACAGAGTGAATCTTCCTCCACACCGTCCGATCACACACTCTCGGGGTCAGACACAGAGTGAAACTCCCTCCACACCGTTCCTTCACACACTCCCGGCGTCAGACACAGAGTGAATCTCCCTCCACACTGTTCCATCGCATACTCCCGGGGTAAGTGATGCAGTGAAACTCTCCACATCTTCCATTCTCACCCCCTGTTATATGGAGCAGTTGAAACGGGGGATGTCGTCTCACCTGTTCTCCTGATAAGGTATTGGCAAATCTGAGCTTTGTTTTCGTTGATGTTTCTGTACTTCATTTCGAGCTGATTGAACTGATAACGGAGATCGTTGTGCGTTCGATTCAGCTCCGAGAGATCCGAGTTGAGGACGGAAATGTTGTTTTCGAGGATAGTCAGGTTGTTGTTCATGGCGAAAAGACTATTCAGACAGGTTCTCTGAGAGATATCCAGGAGGGAGTTCTCGGATGTCCTGGATTCAAGGGTTGTGTTCAACTCATGGACATGCTGTTGACATTGGCGCTGGGTCCTGTTCATCTCCTGATGTTGTTCCCAAAGTCTCCGGTAGTTTCGGTCGGCGGTGATCAGAGACTGTCGAGTCTGCGATACTGAGAGGGATAGTAAAGTGTGTGTCAGTGACACGGTATGAGGTGTGTCGTTGTCAGATGAGGGGAGTGTCTGTGTCACAGTGAGAGGTCTCTATGTGACGAGGTCTGAGGAGTGTCGATGTCACTGTGTGGGGAGTGTCGGTGTCGCACTGAGGTGCGTGTCTATGTCACAGTGAGGGATGTGTGACTGTCATAGTGAGGGGCCTGTCGGTGTCACAATGAGAGATGTGTCGGTGTCACACTGAGCAATGTGTCTGTGTCACAGTGAGGTGTGTGACGACGTCACAGTGATATGTCTGTTTGTGTCACAGTGATTGACCTCTCTGTGACACAATATGGGGAATAATGGTGTCACAGAGAGGAGCCTGTCGATGTCACGATGTGGGGTGTGTTGCTTGCACGCAGAAGGTTGCATCATTGTTAGGGAGAAGTTTGTGCCGGTGTCACAGTGAGGAGAGTGTTGGTGTCACGGTGAGCGGAGTGGTGGTGTCACTGTGAGGGGGGTGTCAATGTTGCGGTGTGGGGAGAGTAAGTGTCACGGTGAGAGGGAGTGTCGGTGTAAGGGTGTCACAGTTCGCAGTCTCAGTGTCACGTTCAGGGGAGTAGCGGTGTCACATTAAAGGGAGAGTCGGTGTCACGGTGTGGAGAGTGTCCGGATCACTGTGCTCGGAGTGTCAGTATTACAGTGAGAGGGAGTGTCCATGTCACAGTGAGGGGGAAGTCCATGACATGGTAAGGGGCGTGACGATGTCCCGAAGTGGGGTCTGAAAGGTGTCACGGTTGAGGGACGTGACAGTGTCAGCGTTACGATGTGAGGTAAAAGTCACGGTTAGGGGAGTGTTGGTGTAATGGTGTGGACTGGACGGTGGCACGGTGTTGGGAGTGTCGGGAATGCTGGTGTCATGGATAGGGGAGTGTCGATGTCACAGAGAAGGGTGTACAGATCTCACGGTGAAGGCTGTGGCAGTGTAGCGGTGAGAGATGTGTCGGTGTCACGGCAAGTGTACTGTCGTGCACGGTGTGAGGGTACTATCGTAATAATGGTAAGGGTCTTCTCTATGCTATGTTGAGGGTAACGTCTGTGTCACGGCGAGGGTCTTGCCGCTGTCACGGTGAGGAACGTGTCGGTGTCAGAGTGAGCTTTTTGCGCTAACATTTCATTTGACTCTGTTTGTTTACGGTATGACTACACCCGGAGCCCGTTCCACTCACCATAGATCGAAAGCCCGGCCACCATCGCGACGCCGATCGTAACGAGACAGAGTAGGGAGATCTTACGGACGGATCGATTTCCGATGTTCTGCTTCGGCTCCTGTTTCTGCGCACCTGCAGAGAGCCCATTCAGAGTGTGTGTGAAATCAGCCTTATCCCCCACTGGGTCTCCCTTCCACCCACCATCCGCGCCCTATCCCTCCATCACGATCACCCCTCCCTCTCACAATCCCATCTACTTTCAGCCGTCATCCCCGACAGTCCAAATTACTTAACTTGGCAAAGGCTGACAGGTGTCTGACGGATTCCAGAGATCAGTCAGATCTCCCCTGAGCCTCCTCGGCTCCAAAGGAAGCGACCCAGGTGTCCGACCTCTCGTTGTAACACGTGGCACCGAATCCCGACAGAGTCCTGTTAAACCTCTCCGGAAGCTCCCCAACGCCCTGACATCCTTCCGATAATGGGGTGACCAGAACTGTATACAATACGCCTGGTTCAGCCTAACCAGTGATTTTTGTTTTTATGAAGTTGCTTTATAACAGCCGAAGTTTTAAACTCAGTGCCCCAACTGATATAAGCTTGGTATAACTGATAATGGCAAGAATGATATAAGCCTTCTTCGTCATCCTCTCAGAATGGATGAACCAATGCATAGGTCTACAGGACCCCGGTGCTGAACAACACACTTGAAGGTTCTGTCTTTAATAGTCCGCTATCTCTGGATATTTGACCTACCAAGGTGCGACATTTTAAGATTGTCCGGGTTAAACAGCTTTTAACATTTCTCCATCACAAATCAGAAACTGATCCATGTCTTTACAGGTCCTCTAAGCGATCCACAAGACCCATTAGTCTATCATCTAGAAACAGAACAAACCACGCGCCTATACTTTCATTCAGATCGTTTATATACATCACAGACAGGGGAGATCCCACCCACGTCCATAGTTACAGGTCACTTCATTGGAGGAGAACAAGGTTACTCGATCTCAGAATGCAGAATAAAGTATCAACGTTACTGAGAAATTGCTGTGCAGGCAGACTATAAGGTTGAAGAGCCACGAAGAGGAGGATTTGAGGTCAAGAGTACATCTTATCGCATTAGGTGTCCGTTCAGTAGTCTGACTACTGTCGTGTACAAACTGTCCTTGAACCACCTTATACATGATTTCCCATTTTCACTCCGATGGGAGGGTGCAGAGGAGAGACTGTTCGGGGTGGCTGGAACCATTTATTTGATGATGCTGACTGTATTCCCGAGGCAGCAGGAAGTGCAGTCAGAGTTCATGGAGGGGAAGCTGGTTTCGGAGCTGGGCTCAGCTCTTTCCACAACGCTCTCCAGTTTCTTGCGGTCATGGGCGGAGCAGTGATTATATTTTTAGTGAGGAACCAGGACGTTTCATGAGAGCAGTGTAGTAGACATGGTGAACAGGGAAGACAATATTTTGTTTTTCACTTTGTAGACGACTCTGCAGAATTTTGTGGGTCTCAGTGTCATAAGGTTGGGTGGGCGTTGATGCAGGACACAGACACTAAAGTACTAAGAAAAAGACGGGACAGAACTAACGGACGGGACAGGTCGCAGACTAGGCTAGGAGAGCAGGACCAGGACGAGGGACTGTGGGCAAGGAGCCTTGGCGTGGACCCCGAGCCCGTGACTGGACAAGGACCGAGCCTTGACTTGGGTTCGGACCCCAAACCAGGCGCAGACGTGACGAGGCCTGGGTTCTTGGAGCTTGAGATTGGGATTCGTGGAGTTCGGGGCTTGAGATTGGGATTCTTGGTTCTCGAGGCTTGAGATTGGGATTCTTGGTTCTCGAGGTTTGAGATTGGGATTCTTGGTTCTCGAGGCTTGAGATTGGGATTCTTGGTTCTCGAGGCTTGAGATTGGGATTCTTGGTTCTCGAGGTTTGAGGCTGGGGTTCTTAGAGCTCGAGGCTTGAGGCTGGAGTTCTTGGAGCTCGAGTCTTGAGGCTGGGATTCTTGTTTATCGAGGCTTGAGGCTGGAGTTCTTGTTTCTCGGGGCTTGAGATTGGGATTCTTGGTTCTCGAGGCTTGAGATTGGGATTCTTGGATCTCGAGGCTTGAGATTGGGATTCCTGGTTCTCGAGGCTTGAGGCTGGGGTTCTTGGAACTCGAGGCTTGAGGCTGGAGTTCTTGGAGCTCGAGGCTTGAGGCTGGGATTCTTGTTTATCGAGGCTTCAGGCTGGAGTTCTTGGAGATCGAAGATTGAGGCTGGGGTTCTTGGTTCTATAGGCTTGAGGTTGGGGTTCTTGGTTCTCGTGGCTTGAGATTGGAGTTCTTGGTTCTCGAGGCTTGAGGCTGGAGTTCTTGGAGATCGAAGCTTGAGGCTGGGGTTATTGGTTCTCGAGGCTTGAGATTGGGGTTCTTGGTTCTCGAGGCTTAAGATTGGGATTCTTGGTTCTCGAGGCTTGAGATTGGGTATCTTGGTTCTCGAGGCTTGAGATTGGGATTCTTGGTTCTCGAGGCTTGAGATTGGGGTTCTTGGTTCTCGAGGCTTGAGATTGGGGTTCTTGGTTCTCGAGGCTTCAGATTGGGATTCTTGGTTCTCGAGGCTTGAGATTGGGATTCTTGGTTCTCGAGGCTTGAGATTGGGATTCTTGGTTCTCGAGGCTTGAGATTGGGATTCTTGTTTCTCGAGGCTTGAGATTGGGGTTCTTGGTTCTCGAGGCTTGAGATTGGGATTCTTGGAGTTCGAGGCTTGAGATTGGGATTCTTGGTTCTCGAGGCTTGAGATTGGGATTCTTTGTTCTCGAGGCTTGAGATTGGGGTTCTTGGATCTCGAGGCTTGAGAATGGGATTCCTGGTTCTCGAGGCTTGAGATTGGGATTCTTGGTTCTCGAGGCTTGAGATTGGGATTCTTGGTTCTCGAGGCTTGAGATTGGGATCTTGGTTCTCGAGGCTTGAGATTGGGGTTCTTGGTTCACGAGGCTTGAGATTGGGATTCTTGGTTCTCGAGGCTTGAGATTGGGATTCTTGGTTCTCGAGGCTTGAGATTGGGATTCTTGGTTCTCGAGGCTTGAGATTGGGGTTCTTGGTTCTCGAGGCTTGAGATTGGGATTCTTGGTTCACGAGGCTTGAGATTGGGATTCTTGGTTCTCGAGGCTTGAGATTGGGGTTCTTGTTTCTCGAGGCTTGAGATTGGGATTCTTGGTTCTCGAGGCCTGAGATTGGGATTCTTGGTTCTCGAGGCTTGAGATTGGGATTCTTGGTTCTCGAGGCTTGAGATTGGGGTTCTTGTTTCTCGAGGCTTGAGATTGGGATTCTTGGTTCTCGAGGCTTGAGATTGAGATTCTTGGTTTTCGAGGCTTGAGTTTGGGATTCTTGGTTCGCGAGGCTTGAGATTGGGATTCTTGGTTCTCGAGGCTTGAGATTGGGGTTCTTGGTTCTCGAGGCTTGAGATTGGGGTTCTTGGTTCTCGAGGCTTCAGATTGGGATTCTTGGTTCTCGAGGCTTGAGATTGGGGTTCTTGTTTATCGAGGCTTGAGGCTGGAGTTCTTGGAGATCGAAGATTGAGGCTGGGGTTCTTGGTTCTCGAGGCTTGAGGTTGGGGTTCCTGGTTCTCGAGGCTTGAGATTGGGATTCTTGGCTCTCGAGACTTGAGATTGGGGTTCTTGGTTCTCGAGGCTTGAGATTGGGGTTCTTGGTTCTCGAGGCTTCAGATTGGGATTCTTGGTTCTCGAGGCTTGAGATTGGGATTCTTGGTTCTCGAGGCTTGAGATTGGGATTCTTGGTTCTCGAGGCTTGAGATTGGGATTCTTGGTTCTCGAAGCTTGAGATTGGGGTTCTTGGTTCTCGTGGCTAGAGATTGGGATTCTTGGTTCTCGAGGCTTGAGATTGGGGTTCTTGGTTCTCGAGGATTGAGATTGGGATTCTCGGTTCTCGAGGCTTGAGATTGGGGTTCTTGGTTCTCGAGGCTTGAGATTGGGGTTCTTGGTTCTCGAGGCTTGAGATTGGGATTCTTGGTTCTCGAGGCTTCAGATTGGGATTCTTGGTTCTCGAGGCTTGAGATTGGGGTTCTTGGTTCTCGAGGCTTGAGATTGGGGTACTTGGTTCTCTAGGCTTCAGATTGGGATTCTTGGATCTCGAGGCTAGAGATTGGGGTTCTTGTTTCTCGAGGCTTGAGATTGGGATTCTTGGTTCTCGAGGCTTGAGATTGGGGTTCTTGGTTCTCGAGGCTTGAGGCTGGGATTCTGGTTTCTCGAGGCTTGAGATTGGGATTCTTGTTTCTCGAGGCTTGAGATTGGGTTTCTTGTTTCTCGAGGCTTGAGGCTGCGGTTCTTGGAGATCGAGCTTTGGGCTTTGTTTCTTGAAGAGCTTGGCGCTTGAATAACTCGGAGGCTGGAGCTTGGAGGTAGACTAGGAACTGTACCTCAACACAGAGCCGGGACTTATCCTTCGACAAGTCGGGACTCCTCTTTTACAAGACACTGACATGGACAGCACGTAGACATGCAGCCGGGAGTTATCCTTCAACAAGCCGGGACTCAACTGTTAGTCCACATCAAGGCTCGGCAGGACCATCCATCGGGTAATGGCAGAACGGACTGAATTACCCGACGGAGGCAAAGACAATACAAGACAGTTTTCCCCGCAAGGCATCAGCAGAACGGCCTGATTTAGCCCACGGAGGCGAGGACAAGATCCCAGGGAAGATTGACAAGATGACCACCCCCCCAACCACACTCAATCCCAGGTCCACTTATATTCCCAGCTACAAGATGAGGATCAAGTGCTATGATTAAGTTCAACCGAAATAAGGTTGGTTTGTCAATACAGCAGATTACACAATACGCGTTAGGTGAGCTTGCAGATGACATTAACGTCGACGGCGTTTTAGGCAGTGGAGACATTTATCTCTTACAGTGGGACCTCGATCAGCCGGAGAAGTTGGCCGAGCAGGAGCACATACATTTTATTTTGAGCTATTTCATTTCAGGTAGACAAACAACAGGGTGGGACTTCCACGGTTAACGAGAGGAAACTTGGGAGATGTTAAAGAACGGAGGGCTACAAATGCATGGTTACGTGAAACTGACGTCGCTGGTAGGCAGGGCCGTGGAGAGTGTTGTAGAACAGAGGGTCCCAGAGGCAAAGGGACATTGTTTCCTGCAATTGGGATCACGGCTAGTCAGGAACCCTGGGAAATGTTGTAGAACAGAGGGACCTAGGGGTACAGGGACACGATTCCCTGAAGATGAAGTCACGGGCAGTCAAGGACCCTGGGGCGCGTTGTAGAACAGTGGGACCCAGGAGTGCAGGGACACGATACCCTGAAGATGGAGTCACGGGTAGACAGGGACCCTGAGGAGTGTTGTAGAACAGAGGGACCAAAGGTTACAGGGACACGGTTCTCTGAAGATGGAGTCACGGGCAGTCCTGGACCGTGGGGAGTGTTGTAGAACAAAGGGACCGAGGGCGCTTCAGGTACCCAGTTGAAGAAAGCTTCTGTCGCGCCACCCTTCATCCGTCAGGACAATGAGTACAGGGGATGGGAGGTCACGTTGGAAATGGACAGACATCAGCGAAGCCACACTTGGGGTAGAGTGTTCCGTTTCCCTCGTTCTCCCCTGGATAAGATGCCACTGAGCTGGAGACAGTGACAGTGAGATTAAGAGTACGGTACGGACTAGGAGGGCCGGGATGGCCTGTTTCCGTGCTGTGATTATTATATGGTTATATAGTGCAGAGGAGATTTACGAACATTCAGGGACTTCAGAGACTGAGTTAAGGAAATAATTCAGGCAGTTTGTGATCATATGCCTCGGAGCGCAGAGGTGACCGGACAGGGTTGTATAAAACCACACGGGACATAGACAAGGTGAACGCAGAGTCATTTTTCTATTGGCTTGGAGACTTAAGGACCAAAACGCTCCGGGATATGGTGATAGCTGTAGGTGATGTAACTGGGGAGAAGAGTGACAACATTTTTTTTTTTTACCCAGACAGTGGTCCGTCTGTGGGAAGAGCTGCCAGAGGAAGTCGTCGATGCAAATGCATCAGAACTTGAACACTTTTGTCTAAAGCACGTGATCCCTTCAGAGTGATGTCATTATTGTGAACTCTGACCTGTCTCTGCAGCCACTGACACTTCGGCATGTCCCGAGGCAATGGGATGGTTATCATCGATGTGAAGTTCGTCTTCCGGTAGTTTTAGCACTGAGTAGGTGGAGTTCAGACCGTCTGAGAGAGAATGAGAGAGAGAAAGAGCAATAGAAGGAGGAGAGTCCGGTAGAGAATGTACTTTGCCGATCGGCGGCAGTTATTTCCAAAGGGAGCTCTGAGAGTGTTAGTCCATTGTGCGTGGCCTGTCAGTGGCTCTAGCCGGAGCACCAGTCGTGAGCTGGACAGCGGGGAAGGTGCAGCCATAAAAGGGAGACACTGCCTAGAGGAGTGGTCATCAAAGGAGTGATCTAAGGCAGAGCAGTCGGGCTTTGGCTGGAGCTACTTGGGGACCGGGTTAGGGAACTGGAGATGCAGCCCGATGACCTTCATCTCGTCATGGAAAGTAAGGAAGTGATAGACAGGAGGTATATGCAAATGTTATCGAATATACGGTTCTCAGAAAGTGGAGTCACAGGTGGACGGTGGTGAAGAAAGCGCCCGTCTCGCCGCCCTTCATCCGTCAGGGCAATGAGTCCAGGAGTAGGGTGGTCAAGTTGGAATTGTACAAGACGTCAGTGAAGCCACACTTTGAGTAGAGTGTTCCGTTTCCCTCGTCCTCCTCTGGATAAGATGGCACTGAGCTGCAGACAGTGCAGAGGAAATGTACGACGACATTGAGGTACTCGAGTGATTGAGTTATGGAAATAATTTAGCTCATCCTCTCAAGCTTTTTTATTTTATCTAAAAGTCTTGTCTAGAATCAATCAACAAGTTATAGATACCGGTAATAGAACCATTAACAAAAAGGTTTTAAATTTAAAAGATCATCCAATTTTTTTTTCAGGACCTGTTGGAAAAGTAAGAAATTGGGAACGTAAGAAATCTCTAATTTGAAGGTATCTGTAAAAATGTGTTTTTGGCAGTGCCAAGTTAGTCGACAATTGGTCAAATGAAGCAAGAGATCCTGCGTTAAACAGGTCCCAAAAACATTTATTGCCTTGCTCATCCCAACCCTTAACGACTTTGTCAGTCATGGAAGGGATAAAAAAATAATTAAGGAGAATGGGAGAAGATAATGAAATATTCGCTAAACGAAAAAAAAAATTCCAAATTGAGACGAGATCTTTAAACTTTGCTTAACAATTATGTTATCTGTTGCTTTATTTGCTGAAAAAGAAGACTATGATCCAAGAAGCGAGACAATAGAGAGAAATAAAAAAAAGCTTGGGAGGATGACCTAAATTGTCAGATTTCTGATGAAAGATGGATTAAAATTCTAAACGGGTTAATAAATCATCTTTCTGTGCCCGTCATTTTCTTCTACAATTTTAAGTGGATCATAGAACTTACATTTCTAAACAGAAGCCTTCCAGTTTTTATCCAAAGGTTTCTCCACTTTATGATGAATTAAACTCTGCTGATGCCTCTTTAATTCATATGTTTTGCTTTTGCCCTAAAATTGAAAAGTTTTGGCGGGCAGTATTCTATACCTTCTCACAAATTTTTAGGGTCCAATTTGACCCAAATCCCTTTACTGCCTTGTTTGGTATTATTGCAAAAGAAGATATGACTTTAAATACTCCGAACCTACAGGTTTTAGTTTTTACCTCTCTTTTAGCAAGGAGAGCAATCTTGCTTAAATGGAAGGAGTCTACCCCTCCTACACATCTTCAATGGCGACGTGATATCATGCCTTATTTAAATTTAGAGAAGATCCGCTGCTCAGTCTTAAATTCGAAACAATCTTTTTATGAGATCTGGGGAGCTTGCCTAAATTACTTTTCCAACTTACAAAGTTTAACAGTGCACAGACTTTTATGTATATTTCTATCTTCCCTTCATAAGCGAATATGTTTTTTTTTATCTAATTATCTATTATCATCCATTAGTTTTTTTCTTTGATAGTAGGGAGTCGAATTTTTTATATAAAAAATTATTTGATGATGTGTGACATATCTTTACATTTTTGATTACAGAGTGGCATACCTTTATGTGTTATGCTATATCATTTTGATAAATTTTATTACAGTATATGAATGTACACAACTTATGTTGAGATGAATCTGTGTTGCACTCTGTAAATGTTTTTTTCTTTTTTTTCCTTCTGAATAAAAATATAGTAAAAAGAAAGAGTTATGGAAATAAGTCAGGCAGATTGAGCCTATATACCTGGGAGCGCAGAGGTGACCTTACAGAGCTGTATAAAACCACATGGGGAATAGACAAGGTGAATGCACAGAGTCATTTTTTCTCTATGCATTGAGAATCGAGGACCAAAGCGCTCATGGATAAGGTGATAGCAGTAGATGATGCAACTGGGGAGAAGAGTAACCACGTTTTTTTTTACCCAGACAGTGGTCCGTCTACGGGTCGGGCTGCCAGAAGAAATGGTTGAAGCAGATGCATTATAACTTGAACAGGTGTGCATAAAGCACGTGACCCCTTCGCAGTGATGTCATTATTGTAAACTCTGACCTGTCTGTGACATTTCGGCGGGTCCGGAGGCAATGGGAGGAACGTCATAATCATCGATGTGAAGTTCGTCTTCCGGTAGCTTCACCACTGAGTAGATGGAGTTCAGACCGTCTGAGAGATTGAGAGAGAGAAATAGAAGGAGGAGAGGCCGGCAGAGAATATACGTTGTCTATCGGCGGCTGTTATTTCCAAAGGGAGCTCTGAGAGTGTTAGTCCATTGTACGTGGTCTGTCTGTGGCTCTAACCGGAGCACCAGTTGTGAGTTGGACAGCAAGGAAGGTTCAGGCATAAAAGGGAGACACTGCCTAGCGGAGCGATCATAAAGGAGCGGTTTTCAATGGAGTCATCTGAGACAGAGCGGTCGGGCTTTGGCTGCAGCTCCTTGGGGACCGGGTAAGGAACTGGAGATGAAGCTCGATGACCTTCTAATGGTCATGGAAAGTGCGGAGGTAATAGAGAGGAGCTATAGGCAAGTAGACACACCAGGGCTTGGGAGCCAGATAAATGGGCAACAGTCAGGAGGGGGAAGAGCAGGAGTCACACACTAGAGAGTACCCCAGTGGCTGTCCCTCTTAAGAATAAGTACTCCTGTTTGAGTACTGTTAGGGAGGGAGTGTTGGGTGACGGTATTCCTATGGCCGCTTCTCTGGCATAGCGTCTGGCCCTGTGGTTCAGAAGGGTAGGGAAGGGAAGAGGACGACAGCAGTAATAGGGGACTCTATAGTTAGGGGTTTCAGACAGGCGACTCTGTGGACGCTGGAAAGAAACGCGGTTGGCAGCTTGCCTCACAGGTGCCAGATCGTGTGTAACGAGCTTCCAGTTGAAGTGGTAGAGGCAGGTTCGGTATTGTCATTTGAAGTAAAATTGGATAGGCATATGGACAGGAAAGGAATGGAGCGCCACGGGCTGAGTGCAGGTCGGTGACAACAGTGAGAGTAAGCGGTCTGCACGGACTGTAAGGGCCGAGATGGCTTGTTTCCGTGCTGTAATTGCTATTTGGTTATACGGTTATACAGATTCTCTTCTGGTCCTCAACACGATCCACAACACCACCGTATCATCTGCAAACGTACCAAACCATTCATCTAAACTGTCATCCGGGTCATTGCCACACATCACAGAGAGGAGAGGTGCCAGTTACATCCAGAGATACCGATCACTTCATGTTGTGGAGCAACGTAAATCAATCACAGAATGCAGAATAAAGCGTCACAGTTACAGAGAACGTGCGGTGCAGGCAGAGAATAAGCTGAAACGGCAAAAGGGAAGCAGATTGCGAGGTCAAGAGTACACTTTGCATGGTAGAGGACGGTTCAATAGTCTGATAACTCTGGGGTGGAAGCGGTCCTTGAGCCCAATGAGACAGGCCTTCGCATCTTCCTACCGACAGTAAGGTGCAGAAGACAGAATAACCGGCGTGACTGGAGGTGATTCTGTAATGCTGCTGGCTGCTTCATCGAGGCGTCGGCATCTGTGGAAAGAGTTCATGGAAGGGAAGCTGGTTTCCGAGAAAGGCTCAGCTCTTTCCACAACGCTCAGCATTTTCTTTCGGTCACGAGTGAAACTGTTTTTATATTTTTAGTGAGGAACCAGGGCGGTTCATGAGAACAGGGAAGCAGACTTGATGAATAGGGAACTCTATAACGGATTTAACATTTCTAGTCGGTGGGCTACTCTGTAAAATGTTGGGAGGCACAGCGAAATTTGTCTGACTGATTTGTGCGCATTGGCAGACATAATGTACGCTGGCTGACAAGTCCCCAGATTGTTTATCCCACTGGAAGGTGGAAGGAAGGGACATCGGTAGGGACGGAGAAGCAATGGAGCAGTTAGACAGGGAGGGCGAGGGGAAGATATGGAGTGTGGAAGATAGTGGGGGAATGGAGATATTAGATTGCGTGAGACCTAGTGAGAGTTGTCGGATAATTTGACAGGGAGGACAGAACAAGCACGGGTAGTAGGTATATCGTACGTCGAGTTGAAAAGGGCGAACGACAAGTATTCAGACAGTAGACTGCTCTTGAGAATGATGTGGAACCAAAGGAGATTGGTCTCATTAATTTGACTGCGGAGGACTGCTCCAGTCAGCTTGGTAGACGTAATATTCACAGATTTAACAAGGTCCCAGATGAAAGTTGGTGTACCACCAACGGAGGGATGGCTGACAGGATATAACATTGGCTCGGCGGTCGTAGCAAAGTTTTGAGTGTTGAACTTGGTTTCTCAGACTGGAATCTGGTCACTAGACATGTTTGCCAGAATGTCGCTAGTCGGACCAAGGATCTTAGTCAATTATATAGACCATTTGCAATAGATTACACAATAAGCAGTTGACAAGCTTGCAGATTGCTAGAATGGTTCGGGATGGTTTAAACTAATTTGCAAGGGGGATGGAACCCAGAGCGATAGAGCAGTGAAAGAAGTGCATGGGGTAAAGCCGGATTTAACATATAGAGATGCTTTGAGGAACGAGGAGCAGAATAAAGGGTGTAAGGCTAGTAAGGTAGAAGGGTTATAGTGTGTGTAAGAATGCAAGAAGCATCAGGAACAAAGGTGATGAACTGATAGCTGGGATACATACATGGAATTATGATGTAGTGGCCATTCCGGAGACCTGGCTGGCACCAGGGCAGGAATGGATTCTCCATATTCCGGGATTTCATTTCCTTAAAAAGGATGGGGGATGTGGAGGAGGCGTGGTATTACTGGTCAGGGATACTATTACTGCTACAGAAAAGGGTGGGTAGTATAGCAGGATCCTCTTTTGAGTCAGTATGGGTGGATGTCAGGAACAGGAAGGGAGCAGTTACTCTACTGGGGGTATTCTATAGGCACCCTGGTGGCAGCAGAGATACCGAGGAGCAGATTGGGAGGCAGATTTTGGAAAGGTGCAAAAATAACATGGTTATTGTCATGGTTGACTTTAATTTCCCTAATATTGATTGGCAATTGATTAGTTCCAAGGGTTTAGTTTGTTAAGTGTGTCCAGGAAGGATTCCTGTCACAGTGTGTTGACAGGCCAACTAGGAGGAATGCCATACTAGATCTAGTATTAGGTAACAAACTGGTTCAAGTCATAGATCTGTCAGTGGGTGAGCATCTGGGGGACAGTGATCACTGCTCCCTGACCTTTAGCATTATCATGGAAAAGGAAAGAATCAAAGAGAACAGGGAAATATTTAATTGGGAAAGGACAAATAATGAGGCTATAAGGCTAGAACTTGTGGGTGTGAATTGTCATGATGTTTTCGCAGGAAAATGTACTATGGACATGTCGTCTTTGCTAAAGGATCTCGTCCAGGATGTTAGGGATAAATTTGTCCAGGTGAGGAAGATAAAGAATGGTAGGGTGAAGAAACCATGGGTGGCAAGTGAGGTAGAAAATCTAGTCATGAGGCTTAGGAAGCAAGGTTGAGATGGGTCTATTGATGAATATAGGGTAGCAAGATAGCAGTTTAAGAAAGGGCTGAGAAGAGCAAGAAGGGGGCATGAGAAGGCCCTGGCGAGTAGGGTAAAGGAAAACTCCAGGCATTTTTCAATATGTGAAGAACAAAAGGATGACAGGAGTGAACGTAGGACCCATTAGAGATAAAAGTGGGAAGAGGTGGCTGGAGGCTGTGGAAGTGAACGAGGTCCTCAATGAATACTTCCTTTCGGTATTCACCAAAGAGAGGTAACTTGATGACGGAGAGGACAATATGAGTGAGGCTGATGTCCTGGAGCACGTTGCTATTAAGGGAGAAGAGGTGTTGGAGTTGTTAAAATACATTAGTACGGATAGGTCCTCAGGACCTGACGGAATATTCCCCAGGCTGCTCCACAAGGCGAGGGAAGAGATTGCTGAGACTCTGGCTAGGTTCATTGTGTCCTCTTTGTCCGAAGGAATGGTACTGGAGATTTTGGAGGGAGGCGAATGTTGTCCCCTTGTACAAAAAAGGTAGTAGGGATAGCCCGGGTAATTATAGACAAGTGAGTCTTACGTCTGTGGTGGGAAAGCTGTTGGAAAAGATTCTTAGAGATAAGATCTATGGGCATTTAGAGATTTATGGTCTGATCAGGGACAGACGGTATGGCTTTGTGAGGGCAGATCATCTCTAACTAGCCTGATGTAGTACTTTGAGGAGGTGACCAGGCATATAGATGGGGATAGTGCAGTGGATGTGACCGACATGGATTTCAGTAAGGCATTTGAGAAGGTTCCGCACGATAGGCTTATTCAGAAAGTCAGAAGGCATGGGATGAAGGGAATGTTGGCCATGTAGATTCAGAATCCGCTTGCCTGTAGAAGGCAGAGAGTCGTGGTGGAGGGAGTACATTCAGATTGGAGGGTTCGACTAGTGGTGTTCCACAAGGATCTGTTCTGGGACCTCTAATTTTCGTGATTTTTATTAACGACCTGTATGTGGTGGTAGAAGAGTGGTTTGGCAAGTTTTCAATGGGCACAAAGATTGGTGGTGTGGTTGATAGTGTAGAGGATTGTCGAAGATTGCAGAGATACATTGATAGGATGCAGAAGTGGGCTGAGAAGTGGAAGATGGATTTCAACCCGGAGAAGTGTGAGGTGGTACACTTTGGAAGTTCAAACTCCAAGGCAGAGTACAAGGTTAATGGCCGGATACGTGGTGGTGTGGAGGAGGAGAGGGATCTGGTGGTGCATGTCATCTGATCCCTGAAAGTTGCCTCACATGTAGATAGGGTAGTTAAGAAAGCTTATTGGATGTTAGCTTTCAAAAGTAAAGGGATAGAGTTTAAAAGACGCGATGTATTGATGCAGGTCGATAAAACTCTGGACAGGCCACACTTGGAGCACTGTGTCCATTTCTGGTTGTCTCAGTATAGGAAGGATGTGGAAGCATTGGGAAGGGTACAGAGGAGACTTACCAGGGTGCTGCCTTGTGTGGGTACTATGGATTACAATAAGAGATCAGGGGAGTTAGGGCTTTACTCTTTGGAGAGAAGGAGGATGAGAGAGATATGATAGGGGAGTACAAGATATTAAGAGCGATAGAGTGGATAGCCATTGTCTCGTCCCCAGGGCATCACTGCTCAGTACAAGAGGACATGGCTTTAAGGTGTAAAGGGGGTTTCTTCATTATCATTGTTACTGAGTATGTTCATCAAAATGGCTTTGTTTGTTAAAAGTAGGAATGCTGCATTGTTGCGAGAGAGTGCAGGAAGCTTGTTTGGGTTAAAATTTACTGATAAGTAGAATTGTATTCCTTTGTAAACCAATTGGGATTAATGTTGTTCTTTCTTCTGAGTCTATAAGCTATTGTTGGGGTGATTGGCGCGAGGGGGTGAGAGAGATAGGACGCGATGCTGTAAACTGGACGAGGAACAGACACCAAGACGAAGATAGATGTGCTTGGTTGACCAATTCGGGTGGTCCTGAACTGCGAGTCGAGGAGTTCGGAGGGGATCGAATGGTGGCCAGAAGTCTTCAGTAATTGAGCTCCAACGGTTGTGCACGAAGTGGTTTATACTTTGTTAAGTTTGACACCTTTTCTTTATTTTCTTTTCCTTCAGAAGTACCGTATCGTTATTAATCACTTAGTTATAGTAACCTTTATAAATTGTACTCATTTAATCGCATATTGTGTACTGTTTGTTTTCTTTTTGGGCGAGTCGGGGACATCACACAGCATCCACACCAGCTGATTACCCAGATTGGCGGGGCCGAATGCTGCTCCCCCTGGAGAAGAAAGAGCTGAGCGAGCCTGAGGCGACCCAGGGGGTTAAAGGGTTAAGGGGAGTGAAGCTCAAGGGGGTTATTAGAAGAAGTTTTTTGACTCAGAGAGTGGTTGTTGCGTGGAACGCACTGCCCGAGTCAGTGGTGGAGGCAGAATCACTAGTGATGCTTAAGAGACTGCTAGACAGGTATATGGAGGAATTTAAGGTCGCGGGGAGAGTTATATGGGAGGCAGGGTTTGAGGTTCAGCTCAACATTGAGGACCGAGGGGCCTGTAATGTGCTGTACTATTCTATGTTATTGATATGAGAAACAGTGAAGAAAGTTTCCGCTTCCAGTGGGATCTCGATTAGTAGGGAAATAAGGCCGAGCAGAAGCAAATTCAATTTATTTCGGGTAGCTGCAGCTGTCGAATTTCAGGAAGACAAGCCAGGGTGTGACAGTCACAGTAGGAGCCCTGGGAAGTGTTATAAACTAGACGGACCCAGGTCTACGGGAAAACGGTTCCCAGAAATTGAGGTCAAGGATAGACAGGGCAGAAAAGATTGCATCTTTATGAATCAGTACAAGAGTCGAGAGGTCACTTTGCAGTTGTACAGGATGTAGGGTACGCCGACCTTGGAGTATAGCGTTCAGTTTTTGTCCACCTGCTGCAGGTGAAATGCCACTGGGCAGCAAATATTGCACAGGGAGCTTTACGGGCATACTCGAGGGACTGAGTTATTCAGATAATTCAGGCAGGTTAGGATTTTATACCTTGGAGTTCATGGGTGACCTTACAGAGGTTTATAAAACCACGTGGGGCACAAACAAGGTGAACGCGCAGAGTCATTTTCTATAGAATTGGAGAATCGAGGATCAGTGTGCACAACTCTGAAGTGACAGCAGAAAGAGATTTAACAGCGGACCTGAGTGACAATTTTTTTTTAACCGGACGGTGCTCCGTCTTTGGAAGGAACTTCCAGGGAAAAGGTCGATGCAGATACATTAGCACTTGTACACTTGTGCTTATATCACGTGACCCCTTCCAAAAGTGAACTCTGACCTGCCTGAGCAGTCATTGGCATTTTTCCTGGTCTCGAAGCAATAGGAGGATCTTCTTCCTTCGCGATGAGAAGATCATTGTGAAGAAGGTTCAGCTGAGAGTAGGTGGGGTCCAGTCCATCTGGGAGCGAATGGAAGAGAATGTGAGAGAGGGACAAATAAAAGGGCAAGGGACAGGTAGAGAATGGGAGGGGGGTGAGAGACAGGGAGAAAATATGAGGGAGGTTAGGAAGTGAGTAGAGAAAGTCGTGGAGACAGAGCAGTAGAGAGAGGGATTGTCTCAGTGCCAGAAGCAAACGTTTAATGTTGCATTTCTGAGCAGTCACGAGCAGACCCATCAGTAGCAGAAGCAAATGCAATTTAAATCGGATAAGTGTGCGCTATCGTATGTCTGTCAGATAGCCCAGAGTTGGACATTCACAGCTTTCCGGAGGAACATTGAGGTGTATTGGAGAACAGAAGGACCCGCGGTCCAGGAACACGGTTCCCAGAATGTGAAGTCACAGATAGACAGGGTGTTGAATGCGAATGAACGCAGACCTTCATCAGAATGTCACTGAGTACAGGAATCAGGTGAACATGTTGCAGTTGTACAGTACGTCGGTGAGGTCACACGTGGAGTACGGTGTCCTCTCATGTCAAGTCAGGTCAAGTCATTTATATTGCCATTTCGACCATAACTGCTGGCACAGTGCATAGTAAAAATGAGAGAACGTTTTTCAGGATCGTGGTGTTACATGACACAATACAAAAACTGGACTGAACTGCTTAAAAAAAACAACACAGGGAAAGCTACACTAGACTACAGACCTACGCAGGACTGCATACAGTGCACAAAAACATTGCAGGCTACACAATAAGTAATAAACAGGACAACAGGGCAGTAAGGTGTTAATCCAGGCTTCGGGTATTGAGGAGCCTGATAGATTGGGGGAATAAACTGCTACATAATCCATTCTTGAGAGCCGGAAATGCTTCGGGGCCTTTTCCCTGACGGCAGGAGGGAGAAGAGATTGCATGAGGGGTGCATGGGGTTCTTCATAATGCTATTTGCTTTGCGGATCCTTTCTGGAAAAGACGCCATCAAACTGGAAATGAGTGCACGGGGAGATTTACGAGTACGTTGCCGGGACTCCAGGGACTGAGGTTGGGTTGATTGCGAAGTTTTTCCTTGTAGCGCAGGGATGACCTTTCAGCGGTATATAAAGCCACGAGGAGCACAGACAGAGTGAATGGGCGCTATTAGTTCCCCTTAACCTGGACTATGGAGGACCAGAGCGCACAGGTATAAGGACAGAGGGGAAACAGATTTAACTGGTGAGCCGATTGACAAGCCTTTGTTACCCTGATGGTGGTCAGTCTGCGGAAGGAGCTGCCAGGGAATTGGAGACGACTGCATTACACACTTGAGCATTTGGGAGTATGACATGTGAGCCCTCCAGAATGACGTCTTTGTTGCATCACTGACCTGTTTGTGTATTGGGGAAGCGTTCGACTTTCCGAATGTTCAGCTCGGTGTAGGTGGAGTTCAGATAGTCTGCGAGAGAGAGATAGACAAGGAAGAGTGAGAGCGATAGAAAATCGGGGACAGTGAGGTGCAGAGGGAAGGGATGAGATATCGAGAGAGGAGGAGTGAGGGCTGTCGGGAGGGAGGCAAGAGGGGGAAGCGAGACAGGGATTGCAAAAACAGAGAGGGTGAAATGAATGGATGGAGTGGTTGAGAAAGGGGTGATCGAAAAGGGGCGATGGGCGGGAAAATGGAAGAGAATGGGGGACACAGAACAAGGAGAGACAGGGAATGTTAGAATGTTACCTGGGTTTCAGCACCTAAGTTACAAGTGAACAAGTTAGGTCTTTATACCTTGCAGCGTAGAAGGTTGAAGTGGGGACTTGATAGAGGTAATTAGCGTTATGGTGGGTACAGATAGAGCTGATGTGGATAGGCTTTTTCCATTGAGAGTAGGGAGATTCAAACAAGAGGACATGAGTTGAGAGATAGGGGGCAAATGTTTAAGGTAGCAGGAGGGGAGCGTTATGAGCTAAGTGCAGATCAGTGGGACTAGCTGACAGTAAGCGTTCGGCATGGTCTAGAAGGGTCGAGATGGCCAGTTTCCGTGCTAAAATTGTTATATGGTTATATGTAAAAAATAGGGGATAAAGTGAGGTGAAGGTAGTGAGATAGTGAGCGCGGAGAGTAGGATTGAGAGGTGAGACAAAGGGGTGAAAGGTGGGAGAGAGAGGGTGGAAGAGATAAACGGAGTGAGCGAGTGAGGGAAAGAGTACAGAAGGGAGAGAGAGTGGGAGACCGGGAGACGTTGACAGAGGGAAGAGGATTAAGAAAGTGTGCAAAGAGAGGGGAAGAGTTAATGGGGAAGAAGGAGTAGAGAGATGCTGGGAGATAGTTAGAGAGCGAGCAGAATGAAGGTGTCAAGAGGGAAAAGGAAGCAGAGTGAGGACAAGAGAAGGGAGAGTGGATGAGATGGGAAAAGAGGGATTGTGGTGAGTAGGGAGGGGAAACAGAAGAATGAGCGTGAGGGAAAGGGAGAGAGAAGGGGGAAGGGATAAGGCTTGTGCAGAGTGAGAGAAGGGAGAGGACAGCGAAGGGGAAAGAGGGCATTAAAATAAACTTTATAGTGCGCCCTCATCACCGCATCTCTTCCTGCCCTCTCTAAACACAACCCTACAGCTGCCTTATTCAGCTGCCATCCCACCTCCCTCCTTTCGCCCTGTCAGCGCTCCCCCCTCAGTCACCCTTCCAACCGACCGCCCCGACCACGACACTCCCACAACAATGCCCCACCCATGACATTCCGTCCTCCCACACCGCTCTCTCCCCACTCCGTTCCACGATGCTGCTTCTATACCGCCCTCCTATGCCGGTCGCTCCACGCCTCCCTTCCCAAAGTGTGCCATGGTCACGCCCCCACCCCGTGACGTTGCTTTCTCCTCGTCGCCTCTCCTGTGCGCTCCCTCCGACACAGTCAAACAGCGAATCATTCGGGTCAGCTGTCAGTTTGCCCTGAGGTTTCACGACAGGAATGGACACATTACATGACCACAGTCAAGGCAAAAAAAGATTAAACTGACTTTCACCTCTACGGACCTGGGGCTCCACGTACTGGACATCAGGTTCAGCTGGGAGCGATACAGGGAGGTTCGGAAATGGGCTGAGGGAACCTCATCATCGACCCAGCACAAACACACGAAATCAAACACAGAGTGACCCACGCTCCACACCGTCCCATCACACTCTCCCGGGGTGAGACACAGAGTGAATCTCCCTCCACATCGTCCCATCACACACTCCCGGGGTCAGACACAGAGTGAATCTCCCTCCACACCTTCCCAACCCACACTCCCGGGGTCAGACACAGAGTGAATCTCCCTCCACACCGTCCCATCACACACTCCCGGGGTCAGACACAGAGTGAATCTCCCTCCACACCGTCCCATCACACACTCCCGGGGTCAGACACAGAGTGAATCTCCCTCCACATCGTCCCATCACACACTCCCGGGGTCAGACACAGAGTGAATCTCCCTCCACACCTTCCATCCCACACTCCCGGGGTCAGCCACAGAGTGAATCTCCCTCCACACCGTCCCATCACACACTCCCGGGGTCAGACACAGAGTGAATCTCCCTCCACACCGTCCCATCACACACTCCCGGGGTCAGACACAGAGTGAATCTCCCTCCACACCGTCCCATCACACACTCCCAGGGTCAGACACAGAGTGAATCTCCCTCCACACCCTCCCATCACACACTCCCGGGGTCAGACACAGAGTGAATCTCCCTCCACACCGTCCCATCACACACTCCCGGGGACAGACACAGACTGAATCTCCCGCCACACCGTTCCATCACACACTCCCGGGGTCAGACACAGACTGAATCTCCCTCCACACCGTCCCATTACACACTCCCGTGGTCAAACACAGAGTAAATCTCCCTCCACACCTTCCCAACCCACACTCCCGGGGTCAGACACAGAGTGAATCTCCCTCCATACCGTCCCATCACACACTCCCGGGGTCAGACACAGACTGAATCTCCCTCCACACCGTCCCATCACACACTCCCGGGGTCAGACACAGACTGAATCTCCCTCCACACCGTCCCATTACACAATCCCGTGGTCAAACAGAGTGAATCTCCTTCCACACCGTCCGTTTATTCACTCCCGGGGTCAGACACAGAGAGAATCTCCCTCCATACCGTCCCATCACACACTCCCGGGGTCAGACACAGACTGAATCTCCCTCCACACCGTCCCATCACACACTCCCGGGGTCAGACACAGAGTGAATCTCCCTCCACACCGTCCCATTACACAATCCCGTGGTCAAACAGAGTGAATCTCCTTCCACACCGTCCGTTTATTCACTCCCGGGGTCAGACACAGAGAGAATCTCCTTCCACACCGTCCCATCACAAACTGCCGGGATCCAACACAGAGTTAATCTCTCACCACAGCGTCTCACAGGCCTGGGCTCAGACACAGAATGAAGCTCCCTCCCTGCTGTGCGATTACATACCCCCGGGGTCAAACGCAGAGCTAGTTTCCATGCAGACTGTCCACCACACGCTCTCGGAGTCTGACTCATATTGAATCCCCCTCCCTCCCTCCCGTCTTTCTGCCCCTCTCACCTCGGGAAGGAGCCTGTATGTCAGTTTTTGTGGGTTTCTTATTCATGTAGGTCTCGTTGTCGTCCATCCCGTCGAGGATCCTCTGCGTCTCTGAGCTCAGAAAGGAGAAGTAACCGTTGTCAGAGGAAGCCTGTTTTGACAAGTGAGTCAGACCGACACCAACAAACACGAGATCAGCAGCTGATAAAGAGGAACCGAGAGGAGGGGCTGGGGAAGGTGCCGTGTAGAGGGATTGAGAGTCTGCGAGAGGGTGACCCACAGAGATAAGAGTGGAGCAAGGAAGAGTAGTGATAGTGAGGAGGAGTGAGAGAGGGGGATATAGAGTGTGGGCTGAGAGAGAAGTATGGATAGTGGACTGAGTGAATAGTGGAGTAGAGAGGTGATGGGTGAGAGGTTGGAGTGAAAGGAATGTAAGAGTGACGGAGATGGCGAAAACGGGAGGTGATGAGGAAGATGTGTAGATAAATTGAGGGGGAGGAGATTGGCAGAGAGAGGGAGAAATGTCGGCGCGTTTAAAGTGAAGAAAAGAGAGAAAGACAGAATGATAGGAGCGGTGAGTAGAATAGAAAGAAGAGAGGGAGGTACAGAGAAGAAAGAGGAGAGCAGGATAGGGAGGGATGAGGGAGAAGGAATGTGGACGATGAGGGAGAGAGTAGTCGAATGAGGAGAGACTAAAGGAATGGAAGGATTCTCTATCCTTTTCAACCTCTCTCTCCCCCACAGTTACATCTGCATCTGTCACACACCCTCCCTCTACAACCGTCTCTAACTTACTCTTACCCCTCCATGTTACACCCTTCGTCATCTCACTCCCCACATTCCTTACTCTCTCCCGACTCTCTTATACGCCGCTACCCCGTTCTTAACACTGCCCGTGCCTTTCCCCACTCCCTGTCTCTTTCCCACACTCTTCCTCCCCCCAACCTCCTTCCTTTCACCCCCCTCCTCCCTCTCCCACTCTCTTTCTCAAGTTCCCTGCCTTCCCTCTCAATCGGAGACACTTTCTCTCGGTCTAAACATATTATGCGATTCTGTCTCTGCATCCCCGTCACTAACCCCCTCTTTATCCTCCATGAATATCCCAAATCTGCTTCAATTTTGCTCTTCTGTCCAGATTGCTCCCGCACTCTACCCACTCTCTCCCCATCCCTATCTTTCTCACTGTGCTCTTCACTCAGCCCTCTCTTTCACTCTCCATTCTCCCTCTCTCCAGCATCCTCGCTCTCATACTTTCTGTCTTCCCAAATTTGTTTCGCCCGCACTGAACACGCAACTGTCGGATATCCGATAACAAAGCGGTCCACTGTTCCGTTTTCTGGAAAGGCGCCCCCCGCTGTACAAGTACGTCCTCGTCACCATTTTTCTCACCGCAATCGGGATCGGTCACACTCTCCATTGTAAGACAGGTGCGCGGGGAAAGGAGAACGTATCTTTGGAAATGATGGACTTGTAGAGAGGGAGCAGGTGGGGATTGTCCGGACCGGCGCAGAGAGAGAGAGAGGGAGACAGAAAGAGTGACACGGAGAACCTCATCAATGCCCATACACACATTCCGGGGGTCAGACACAGAGTGAATCTCCCTATACACCGTCACATCACATACTCCCGAGGTCAGACACAGAGTGAATCTCCCTACACACCGTCCCATCAAACATACCCGGGGTCAGACACAGAGTGAAGTTCCCACCCCACCGCCCTAAAACACACTCCCGCGGTCACATACCGAGTGAATATCCCTCCGCACCGACCAATCACACACTCCCGGGATCACACACAGAGTGAGTCTCCCTACACACCGTCCCATTACGCATTGTTGGATCAGAAACAGAGAGAAGCTTCCTCTCTGCCCGCACTCCCCTCTCAGCAATCAACAGCGCTTCGGCCTTCCTGTGGTCTTGAATTCTGTCTCTGCCTCAGAGATAATATGTGTGTGTCACCAACTGTAGGGCAGAGGGACAGGGAGGGTAGAGGAGGAGAGGGGAGGGCAGTGAAGGAATGTTGAGTTTTCAGTCACTGGTCGGGAGTGATGAGGAACCATACGTCCGGCCTGCCCTCACGGAGAGGTAGAGAGGCTCAAATCCGAGAGATCGATACCTGGTGGACGGGGAGCATGATAACACCAGACGTTAACACTCCGCCATTATACCTGCAGTTCCCTGTGAAAACAGACAGAGAGGCGTTTGAGCCGGCATGACTAAGCCGTGGTGCAGTAGGGGAAGGGGCGCGTTTCGGGGAATGAGGATCTAGAAGGCAGTGGGTGACAGAGAAATACAGGGCTGTAAGTGACACAGGGCCTGGCGGAGTCAGGGAGGCGTGAATTTAAGGGTCAAGGTGACGGAGGACTGTAGAGGAGGGTGGAGAGTCCGAGACGATCGTCAACCTCCCTATGCTTCAGTAGGAATTTCCCACCTGCTTCAAAAGGGGACAATCACACCAGTGCCCGGGAAGAGTATGGAGATCTGCCTCAACAACAATTGCCCAGTGACACTCACAGATATTGTGATTGAATGTTTAGAGAGGCTGGCCATACCGAAAGTCAACCCCTTTTCCAGCAAGGACAAGGCCGCTATATTTTGACGAACTCCACTATCGATCTACTGCGGATACAATCTCATTTGCTTTCCCCTGGACAATGGACCACCTGCACAATACAACACCAACGTCAGGATGCTGTTGACTGACAACAGCTCGGCGTGCAGCATTATCAACCCCTCAGATCCTGGGCCAGTGAACCTCCCTCTGTAACTGGGTGATGGACATCCTCATCGGGAAACCTCAGTCAGCGCAGATCGGCAGTGACGTCACCGACCGACAATTGGTTTTGAGGAAGCAGAGAGGCTACAGAAGGGTGCAGAGAGATTGAGCGAATGGGCAAAGAAGCGGCGGGTGGATCACAGTGTCGGGATGTGTATGACCATGCCTTTTGGTGGAAGGAATGAAGGCACAGACTATTTAATAAATGGTGAAAAATTCAAACATCTGATGTGCAAAGGGACCTGATAGACATCGTGCAGGATTCCCTAAAGGATCATTTTCAGGTGGAGTCGCTGGCGAGGAAACCAAATACAATATTCGCATTCTTGTCGAGATGATTAGATTATGAAAACAAGGATGTAGCGTTGAGACATTATAAAGCACTGGTGAGGTCTGACTTGGCAATACGGTGAGCGGTTCAGGGTCCCTTATCTACACCGGCCAGAGGAGCTTGCATTGCAAAGGGTTGAAAGGAAGATCACGGGAATGATTCCGGGATCGAAACGCTTATCAGATCTGGAGCGTTTGATGGCCGAAACTCAGAAGAATGAGGGGGCGGCGGGGAGAGGGTTGTTGTTGAAATCGATCGAATGATCAAAGGCTTCGACAGAGTAGATGTGGAGAGAAGGTTCCCCGTGGCGAGACCGGTGGAGCCACATCGCAATGGAGATCCGTCCTTTTAGAACGGAAATTGGGGGGAATGTATTCAGCCAGAGTATGGTAAATAGGTTACACAGGCGGCTGTGGATTCCCACAGTGGGTGTATTGAAGTCAGAGGTGGACAGTTTCTTGATTACACAGGGCATGAAGGAATACGGTAAAAAGGCAGGAGATTGTGGCTGAGGGGGACCTGGATCAGAAATGATGAAATGGCGCAGCAGACTCGATGGCCTTAATCTGCTCCGATATCTCATGGTCTGATTTTAGGTTCCTGTGTTTCCGGGTGTCAGCGTCTCAGTGGATCTGTCCTGGGACCAACAGATTCATGCAAACACGGAGAACGTGTCATGTTCCAGACTGTACAGCGCCAGGCTTCCAAATGCCGGCACGCCCATTCCCCAAAATGTGATGAGATGTCACTTTCCCTTTAAGGCTCAGGCTGACAATTATTGCCCCTCAACATTGCTTCATGGAAAGTCTGTCGTTGACGTCCCCGTGCTGAGCACTCAGTGCTCAAAGTTAGGAGATCCATTTCAAGAACTATTCTTTGTAACAGAAACTTTGGGTGCCTTTACTGCCGTCCAGTTTATTTCGTGTCTGAGTAACAGTGTACTTCAGACCACACTCTACATTTCCCATCGCCACCATAGATCTCTCGTTGCAGAAGGAATTACAACGTGAGCAGTTTGAGAGGATTCTGTCTTTCATTGAAGACCAGCCCATGTGATTGCTGGGAATTATTACACCGCCGCCTGGTGTCGACGCTGCAACACAACAAGGTCGCCAGAGGCGTCAGATAAGCGGTGACTCAACCAGCTCCATGACGGGCACAGCCTTCCCCAACATCGAGCACTTTTCTCCCACCGACAGCGTCGGTCAACAAATCAATCGCACTGCCCAGTCTCTTCCTCCGGGGATGCCAGGCCACAGAATACTCCCACTGCCTTCCTCTCTGCCGTCAGGCCTGTTTCTATCCCCGAAGTATCCCAAAAGACCCAACTCTCACCATTGAATTGTGGTAGCCCCCAAATGCTCTCCGATCCCCACCTACCCCACAGACGTGTGTCTGGCCCCAAAATTAATTCCACTGCACAGTCTCACTAGGAACACCGACATGACCCCAAATCTCACCCCGCTTTGCATGTTCCAATCCAGTAAGAAATGTCTTCACCGAGGACAGCGTTGTTAACAAACTTCTGTGAAAATAAATTGCTGTCATTAATGACTGGAATCGAGCACAATTTAAGGACCGTCACTCTTTGTGTGTCGACGGTAATGTGTGATGGGACGGTGTGGAGGGGTATTCATTCTGTCACAGATCCCGGGACTGTGTGAAAGGGACGGTGTGCAGGGAGATTCACTCTGTGTCTGACCCCGGGAGACTGTGATGGGACAATGTGGAGGGAGATTCATTCTCTGTCTGACCCCGGGAGTGTGTGATGGGACGTTGTGGAGGGATATTGCCTCAGTGTCTGACCCCGGGAGTGTTTGATGGGGCAATGCGAAGGGATATTCACGCTGTGCCTGACCCCGGGACTGCGTGTTGAGACAGTGTGGAGGGAGATTCCCTCAGTGCCTGAACCCGGGAGTGTGTGATGGGACGGTTTGCAGGGAGATTCACTCTGTGTCTGACCCCGTGAGTGTGTGATGGGACGGTGTGGATGGATATTCACTCTGTGCCTGACCCCCGGAGAAGATAATTCAGCGATGTGGAGGGAACCTAGCTTTGTCTACAGTTGAAATGTGTGATGGGACGTTGTGGAGAAAGTTTCATTCTATGTCTGACCCCGGGAATTTATGATTGTACGGTGTGGAAGGAGCTTCACTCTGATGTGGATATATCTTCCTTCCAACTGACACATACCTCTTCCTCGTATGTATTTATTTCAAGAAACTTTGATTCAGAGATAGAACAGAGCTGCTTCGCCCCCTCGTAAGAACTTTCAAACGTGGAAATGAAATAACACAGGTCTTCATTTCTGATCCAGTCCTTGGAACACGCTTTCTCTGGAAATCAGGAACAAGGAACAGTAAATCTCACTCCTATTGTCCATTACGTCCGCTAAGAGTCAGATACAGAAAGTGCATCACTCCACACCATCCCATCTCATAACCGTAGGCTCCGAAACAGAGTGAATCTCCCTCCATACCATCCCTGACACACTCAAGTGTTCAGGCATCTGCTGCGCATTGTCCTATCACACACACACCTGTTTCAGACACAGAGCGCAACACCCCTGTCACCGTCCCATCTCACACTCCCGTGGTTAGACAGAGTGCAACTGCCTCGTCACCGTCCCATCACGCCCTCCCGCGGACACACAGAGTAAAGCTCTGATGGGTGTCCCATCAGAGACACCCGTGGTCACATAGACTGAATCTGCCTCCACACCGTTCAATTATAGACTGTCGGGTCGGCCTCAGACCGAATTTCTATCGACTCTGTAACACATACTCGTGGTCAGAGAGAGACCGCAGGTTCTAACAGAAACACCCGGTGTCAAACGCAAAGTGACATTCGCTATGCAGCAATGCCAGACGCTGTGAGAAGCTACTTCTGTGGCGCTGTATCATGCACTCCCGGGTACAGACACTAGGTGCCGATCTTTACACACTGTCCATGCACTCCCGGAGGTGGACGATGGGTGTCGTTCCACCCACGCCGTCTCATCACATACACCCGGAGTCACACTGTGAGTGTCTCTCCAATCGCACCTTCTCACTGCACATTCCCGAGATCGGCCACAGAGTATACGAGCGGGAGAACGGCGGATGTTCTCTCACCTTTTCTGCTGCTCAGCATCTGGCAGATTTTAGCCTTGGTTTCGTTGAGAGTTCTACACTTCAGTTCGAGGTGACAGAAGTTCTGACGGAGATCGGTTTGCGTTTGATGCTGGTCAGAGAGATCGGTGCTCATGACCGAGAGGTTGCTTTCCAGGACGAACAATTTGTTTTCAAGGATGGAGATGTTTCTTTCGAGGATAAACAATGTATGTTCGAGGATGGAGACGTTGTTGCTTGGGACGGAAACGTTCTTTAGACAGGTGCTCTGGGAGAGATCCAAGCCGGAATTCTCTGATGTCATGGATTCCAGGGTTGAGTTCGGTTCGTGGATTTGTACTGGACACTGGCACTGGGTCCTGTTCATCTCCTGATGTTGCTCCCAAAGTCTCAGGTACTTTTGGTCAGAGGCGAGCAGAGACTGACGGATCTGTAACACTGAGAGAAATGGTGAGGTGTGTGTCTGTGTCACGGCAATTCGTGGGTCGGTCGTACAGTGAGGGAAGTGTGGGTATCGCGTTGTGGGTTGTGTCCATGTCGTTGTCAGTGACGTGTCGATGTCACGCTGAGGGCAGTGTCCGTGTCTTGCAGAGGGGTGTGTCCTCGGTATGGAGAGGAGCGTGTCAGTGTCACAGTAAAGACTGTTTCCGTGTTCCTGTGAGGGGTGTGCTATTGTCACGGTGAGAGGTGACCGTCGTCACTGATGTGATGGTGAAGGACGTGTTGGTGTCACAGTGAAGTAGGCGTAAGTGTCACGCTGAGAGATCTGTCGGTGCCTGAAGCGTTGTTGCAGGGGCCGACGTTTAGATCTCTTTATCAGCTGGATTATTAATGAACCGCAACACTCCGGGTTTGTCCTGCACTCTCACACTGGACCTCTTACATAACGGCCGCCCCGGTTAACTCTATCTACTCTTTGTTAGCAATCGCAAATTGCCTAATGACGGAAGACTGCAAAGAAATCGCAAAGGGTCCGCCCACTTGTTAAACCTCTTGATGGCTCTCCTCAAAACAAGCGACTGCTCGCGATGACTGAATCCCGCCGACAAGTCCCATCGGGCCCCATGCACATCTTAAATCTCTTGCAGGCTCAGGACCGATCAGCCGGCAAAGTATTTACTGACTCTCCTTGATTCACCCATATGTTTTCACCTCCTTTGAGAAGACAACTATCATCACAGAACTCAGATTTCAGTTTGAGATCATTCTGGTTAATCAGACAGATTTCTGGCAAGGCGACAATCGTCAGTAAGACGAAAGAGCTTATTCTGGACTTCAGGAAGGGTAAGACGAATGAACACATCCCAATATTCATAGGGGCTCAGAACTGCAGAGAGCGAGCAGTTCCTATGCGTCAAGATCTTTGAGCATCCATCTGGTCCCAAAATATCATAGTGGTTATGAAGAAGGCAAGTCAGCGGCTATAATTTATTAGGAATTTGAAGGGATTGGGTATGTCAACAGCTGCAATCAAAATCGTCTATAGTTGTACCCTGGAGAGCTTTCTGACAGGCTGCATCACTGTCTGGTATGGAGGGGCTACTGTATAGGACCGAAAGTAGCAGCAGAATTTTCTGAGGCTTGTCAGCTTACAAAGTACCCAGGACAGTATTAGTGAGCGTTTTCCCAGAAAGGCAGCGCCCATTATTAAGGACCTCCAGCAGCCAGGTATGCCCACTTCTCACCATCAGGAAGGAGGAACAGGAGCCTGAATGCACACACTCAGTGGTTCAGGCTCCTTCCCCTCCGCCGTCCGATTTCGAAAAGGATACTGAACACTTGGACACTACCTCACTTGTTAATATATCGAATTTCTGTTTTGCTTGATTTATCATCTATTCTATATATGTATACAAAAATGTATCTATCTGTCAATTTATATTTATTTATTTGTTTGTTTGTTTGTTTAAGTATTTATTTATTTATTAATTATTTTCTTCTATGCTATGTATTACCTTGTAGCAGAAAGCAAGTTTTTTTAGGCTGAGAGAGCGGCTTGGCATTGTTGGTAAAAAGAAAAATAAAATCAAACCATCGGAAGGAATTGACAGAGGATCGTTAGGTGCAGAATCGTTGTGGATCGAGTCAAGGAACTGCAATGTTCAAAAGCCAAATATATCAAAGTGGAAATCAAATTATTCTTCGGATACATAACGTATAAAAGAGAGTCGACAGTAGATATTGGGCTACTGGAAAATGATAGTAATGGGCGACAGGAAGATGGTGAAGGAACATAATAAATTTTTGCTTCAGTATTTACTGAGAAAGGCAACAGCAGTAGGTTTGAGCTTCGAGACTGTCTGAGGGCAGAAGTGAGTAACGGTGCCATAAGTTTAGAGAAGGTGCTTGAGAAACTGAGAGGTCTGAAGTTAGATTAGTCATTTTAAATAGATTATCTGCACACAGGGTTCTGAAGGAGGTAGCTGAAGAAATTGTGGATCATTGCTCATGTTTCTTCAAGAAGAACTGGATTCTGCCCTGGTTCCGGAGACTCGGAAGTTGCAGGTGCCCCTCTACCCTTTAACAACGGGAGAGGCAGAGTTCTCTGAAGGTGAATATGCTGGTTGAGTCTGTGGTGAGGAAGGAAAATAAAACGCTAGCATTGATTTCGAGCGGACTAGAGCACAAAAGCAAGGATCTCATATTGAGCATTTATAAAGCCCTGGCGAGGCCTCAGGTGGAGTATTATGAGCAGCTGTGGGCCCCCCGTATTTAAGAATGGATGTTTTGACATTGGAGATAATTCAAAGGCGAATCACCAAAATGAATTCAAGCTTGTCGAATGAAGAACATTTCATAGCTCTGGGCCTGGACTCACTGAATGTCAAAAAGGTGAAGTGGGAATCTCACTGAAACCCATCGGTGACACGAGGCTTCAGTGTCCGTTGCCGTGTCTCTGTAAGGGTGCTATTGTTGTCACGTTGATTGGCGAGTTGGATTCAGCATGAAGGGGGCGTTGGTGAGGGGTGTATCCGTGTCACGGTGATGAGCGTGTTGGTGTCAAAAGTGCGGGTTGTGTCAGCGTCACTGTGAGATTTTACGTGGTGACCTGAATCCACTCCGTTTCATTGCTGTCTGACTCCACGCGCAGCCTGTTTGACTCACCATGGATCGAGAGCCCGGTAACTATCGCGACGAGGACGGACGTAACGAGGCAGAGTAGGCAGATCTTACGGCACGGTCTATGTCTCGGCTCCTGTTCATGCGCAGCTGTGGAGAGACCATCCAGCGTGTGCGTGAATTCAGCCGTGTCCCCGGTGGTATTCCCTTCCACCCGCCACCCGCGCTCTCTCCTTCCACCATGATCACCCTCTCCTGCCTCTCTCAATCTCACCCACTTTCCAGCCGTCGTATTTGACAGTCCCAAATCCTGTACTCGGCAAAGACTGTCTCATGTCTGATTGACTTTTCCTAGTTGTAAGTTGTTCAGAGATTGGTAAATATTTGAGTAAAGATTTGATGATAAATGTATTTTGAATACTAAGCTTTTGACTTTGAGTTGGCCTGCCCACACTAGCCAGTGGATGTGGCGCACAGAACTTATTCTCGCTCGTGGTCTGAGACTAATCGTGTTCCGCAGTGACCTGCCCGGGACCTCTGGTATTTTTGATGTATCGGATTGACAAGGATGAAAATGGAGCTGGGTGGGTTGTAATCTTGCGAGTCGCCCAAAGTTTGGTGACATTGTGGACTGTGTGGAAGATCGCCCACGGATTCACTGGGATATCGATCAGTTGTAAATGTGGTTGGGGAAAAGGGAGAAAGAGGTTAACCCGGGTAAGTGTGAGGTTTTGAGCTTTGCCAAGTCAAATGTAAAGGGGCAGCACAGAGGTGACGGCAAGAATCTTTAATGTCGACCTATAAAGTGACCTTGGGTCGACAGTGCATGTTAGTGAGTGGTAAAGAGTTGACTTCTGACGGGCCTTTGACAACATCCCTCTCATGGGAGATTCATTTACAAGTTTGCGATGCATGGGATCCACTGCGAGTTATCTATTTCGAATTCTAATCCACAGAACACATAGGGCGGAGGCCGCTGGTTGGACGTCAGCGACGTGGAAAAACCCGCATGAAAACCGGGATAATAATATAGGCTTTGTGTGTTCAGGACATTACGCCTGGTAAATTTGGAAATTGGTTTATTATTGTCACAGAGAGAAGACAGAGCAAGCAGTTCAACACAAAACAGACCCACAGTGTTTTCCCGAGTACATTCCCTCTGGTACTAGCATTTCTAATTTAGGTGGAAAAAAGGTTCTGTCAGTTCTGTCGTGTCTCAGATAATCTGTCCTATCTCCGCTCGTCTTCCGCCGCTCCAGGGAAAACAGCCCACGGGTCCGACCGACCTCTCGTTGTAACACAAGTCATCGAAACCGGGCGGCGTCCTGTTGACCCTCTCTGGAGGCTCTCCAAAGCCCCGACATCCTTCCGATAATTTGGTGACCGGAACTCGACACAATCTGCCTGATACAGCCCAGTCTGAGCATTATAATGTTGCCGCATAACCTCCTGACTTGCTGACATAACGCCCCGACTAATAAAGGCAACCATGGCATTCGACATCTCAATCATCCTATCAAACTGTGTAGCCACGTGCAATGGCACTGGGCCCCAAGATCCCACTGCTCTGGGCGTTGGCTTTAATAGTGTGACTTCTGTTCGCATTTGGCATACCAAAATACAAAAACTTACGGTTTTACTGGGTTAACCTTCATCTGCCCTTTCTCCAACCCATATATGTAACTGATCCATATCCCAGTGACTATCCCAGTTTGGGCTCCTTATTTAAGAAAGTGTGTGCTGACATAGGAGAACGTTCATAGAAGATTCACTAGAATGATTCTGGAATGAGAGCGTTAACATATGTTGAACGTTTGACCGCACTTGGACTGTACTCCTTGGAGTTTACAAGAATGAGGGGGGACCTCATAGAAACATTTCGAATACTGAAAGGCATGGACAGAGTGGGTGAGGCAAAGTTGTTTCCCATGGCGGAGGAGTCTATTACGAGAGGACATGACTTGAGAATTGTAGGGCGCCCATTCAGAACAAGGATTGCGATTTTTTTGGCCAGAGGGTGGTGAATCTCTTGAAATTGTTGCCACGGGTGGCAGTGGAGGCTAAGTCATTGGGTGTATTTAAGGCAGAATTTGATAAGTATCTGAGTAGTCAGGCATCAAATGTTATGGTGAGAAGCCGTGGAATGGGACTAAAGGGGAGATTAGATCAGCTCATGATGAAACGGCGGAGCAGAATCGATGGGTCGAATGGCCGACTTCTTCTCCTTTGTCTTATGGTCTGGAATATTTTCCACAGCACCACATACCTTCGGCCAATCTGCAAATCTATTAACCCACTGATCTACATGGTCTCCGGATTATTTATATACATCACAGACAGGAGAGGCCCCAGTTACATCCACAGGTACAGGTCAATTTATTGGAGAATAAGGCAAATCAATCACAGAGTGCAGAATAAAGTGTCACGCGTACTGAGGAAAGGAGGCGCAGGTCCATACCGTCCAAACACACACTCACGGGGTCAGACACAGAGTGAATCTCCCTCCACACCGTCGCACCACACACTCCCGGGTCAGACAAGGAGGGAATCTCCCTCCACACCGTCCCATCACACACTCCCGGGGTCAGACACAGAGTGACTCTCCCTCCACACCGTCCCATCACACACTTCCGGGGTCCGACACAGACTGAAGCTCCCTCCACACCGTCCCATCACAGACGCCGTGGTCAGACACAGAATGAATCTCCCTCCACACCGTTCCAGCAAAAACTCCCAGGGTCAGACACAGAGGGAATCTCCCTCCACACCGTCCCATCACAAACTCCCGAGGTCATACGCAGAGTGAATCTGCCTCCACGCCGTCCCATCACACACTCCCGGGGTCAGACACAGAGTGAATCTCCCTCCACACCGTCCCATCACACACTCCCGTGGTCAGACACAGAGTGAATCTCCCTACACACCGTCTGATCACACACACCCGGGGTCAGACACCGAGTGAATCTTCCTCCAGACCGCCCCAGCACACAATCCCGGGGTCAGACACAGAGTGAATCACCCTCCACACCGTCCCATCACACACCCCCGGTGTCAGACACTGAGTGAATCTCCTTACACACTGTGCTATCACACACTCACGGGGTCAAGCACAGAGTGAATCTCCCTCCACACCGTCCCATCGCACACTTTCGTGGTCCGACACAGAGTAAATCTTCCTCCACACCGTTCCGTAAAACACTCCAGGACTCAGACAGAGATAGAAACTCCCTCCTCTTGTGCGATCAAACGCACCCGTGATCAGACACGTAATGGAGCTCCCTCCCTTCATCATTCCTCCCCACACACCTCTGGATGGAGACCGTGATTCCATCTTGGCATTGATGGAAGAATCGCTCAGTTCTCCTGTCGAGGTTCCTCTGTGTCTCTCAGCTCAGCGAGAGGAAGTAGCCGTTGTCAGAGGAAGCCTGCCTTGATAAGAGGATCAGAACGCCACAAACAAATACCGGATGAGCGGCTGATAAATAGACCTGGGGGAGGAGAGAGATTGTAGATGTTGGGGAGGGTGATCGAGTGAGTCGAGTGTGGCGGGGCAATGAATGTGAGAGTCGGGAGATAGGGGGAGGGAGAGAGATTGGTTTTGGGGGAGAGAGAGAGAAGTGGCTAACAGGGGGCTGTCTGGTTGGAGAGAAAGTGAAGGGGAGTCTGAGGCGTGACCTGAGAAAGTAAGAGATGGAGATGACAAACGTGAAGATAGGGAGACTTGGTGAGGGACTGAGAGACAGAAGGAGTAAAGAGAGGGCGAGCAAACGGGGGAAACAGAGAGTAAGAAATGGAATGTGAGGAACGGAGAGGAGAAGGGGGACGAGAGGGAGAGCGGGAAGGGTGAAGAGGAGTTCATGGAAGTGAGGAGTGAAGGGGAGAGAATGACGATGGAGGCAAAGAGTTCTCGAATGAGCGGGAGAGAGAGGAAATAATTTAAGCGAGGGTAGTGGGGAGGGAAGGGAGTAGAGAGAGAGGACAGGCTCAAGGAGGTGTAATTGGAAGGAGTCTCGGAGGGATTTGTGTCACTAATACAAAGAATCCATTTCGACTATTGTTACAGTTCTGGTCACCGAATTATAGGAAAGAACTCAACAAAATAGAGAGAGTACAGAGGAGATTTGTTAGAATGTTACCTGGGTTTCAGCTCCTAAGTTACAGGGAAAGGTTGAACAAGTTAACTCTTCACTCTTTGGATCGTAGGAGGTTGAGGGTGGGGGGGTACTTGATAGAGGTATTTAAAATTATGAGCGGGATAGAGTTGACGTTGATAGGCATTTTTCCATTGAGAGTAGCGGAGATTCAAACCAGAGGACATGAGACATGATTTGAGAGTTTGGGGGTAAAAGTTTAGGGGTAACACAAGGGGAATTTCTTTACTCAGAGACTGGTAGCTGTTTGGAACGAGCTTCCAGTAGAAGTGGTAGATGAAGGTTCTATATTGTCATTAAAAATCAATAGGTGTATGGACAGGAATGGAATGGAGGTTTATGGGCTAAGTGCAGGTCGTTGGGACTAGGTGAGATTAAGCGTTCGGCACGGACTAGAAGCACCGAGATGGCCCGTTTCCATGCTGTAACTGTTATTGGGTTAACCCCAAAATCCATGATGCAAAAACCTTCACAGAAAGCATCAGCTGGGTGGATGAAAACATCAAATTTACACCGGACGCGTCGAGAACAATGGACTGCCTTTTTTAGACTGTGGAGTCCTTATCAAAGGAAATGGACATCTGGATGTTGAACTTCACAGGAAACCAACACAGACAGATCATCATCTACGGTTTAACTCTGATCACTCATTAGAACATAATTGTGGGTTTTCAGAACACGACATCACGGCGCCGAGTGTAAGCCCACCAATATTACAGCTAAAGAGAGGGAGCGCAGGTATTTGAGAGAAGTCTTGAAGGCGTGCGGCTACCCGGACTGACCTTTGGTCAAGACAGCAAAAACAATTAAACAGCAGGGACGTCAGCCCAGCAGACAGCTGGAAGGAGCAAAGCAAACGGAAAAATAGTTACTTGCCATCCGAAGCTGGAGCTTCAGAGAAACTCAGAAGGGTTTTCAACAACCACCCCTCCCTCTCCACTCCCTCTCCCTCCATCCCGCACCCTTCTCTTTATCACCGTCCCTATATATCTTTTCAACCCTCTACCTCTCCCTATATGACCTCTCTCTCAGTCCAGCTATCACGTTGACTGAACTGTTCTCTCCCTCTCCAGCTCGTTCCGTCTCTCTACTCTCTCTATCCCTCTGCCTTTCCATCTCACTGCACTCCTCACTGGGCCGTCGCTGAATATCTCCCTCTCCCTTTCTCCCGTATCCTTTCATCACTCATTTGTCTCTTCCCTTTCTCTCCCATTCCCACAGAATTTTCACCTGACGGAAATCTGTGGGCTCAAACACATTCCCTGCCTCAGAGACAGAGTGGCGTTCCCTCAAGACGGCACCATCACACACTCCCGGGATGAGAGACAGGGTTAAGTCCCTGCACCTGAAATATCACACATTTAATATGGTCCATCCAGTGTGCAGCTCCCCCCACACCGTCTAATCACACACTTCCAGGCCAGACACTAGGTGGAGCTTCGTCCGCACCGTCCAATCACACAATCCGTGTGCCAGACACTCAGTGAAGTTCGCTTCGCTCTCTGCCATAATAAAGCAACGGAGTCAGATAGTCTGTGAATCCCTTTCTCTCTAACCACACTCCCTTTCACCAATCCCCAGCACTTCCGCGTTCCTGTAGACCTGAATTCTGTGTCTGTTTCAGAGATGGTATGTGTGTGTGACCGGACGCAGCGCCGAAGGAAAAGGGGGAGAGGGATGGCAGTGAAGATGTGGTGAGGTTGCAATTACTGACAGGAAATCGTGTGGAACACGGTCAGCTCTCCGCCATTCTCCCCACAATTCCCTCTGATCACAGAGCGGGAAGCGTTTGGATGCGAGTGGGTAGTAACGGACACGTTGGGGCTGTTGGAGATGAGGTCGTCAACGGAAAATGGGCATCAGGGTGGGTGGGCATGGCAGAGAAGGGGAGGGGTGTAGATCCCACAATGTCGCAAAAACAGAGGGGCTGTTTGTGGACTATAGCGGCCTGGAGACAGGCTGAGCTCTATTGACAACAGTGGATTTTCGGTTGAGAGGGTGGCCAGCTTTACGTTCCTCAACAGACACATCACCCAGGATCTAACGCGGACTGTACATAGCAGCTGTGCGGCGAAAAATGAACAACAGCGCCTCTTTCAACTCAGACAGTAGACCAAGTTTGGTATGGGTCCCCAAAACATTAGAACTTTCCACAGGGACACAACAGACAGCATCCTGAGTGGATACATCACTGACTGGTATGGAACCTTATCCCCTCAATCGCAAGACTTTTCAGAGAGTGGTGTTGACAGCCCAGCGCATCTGTAGATGTGAACTTCCAACGATTCAGAACATTTGCAGAGACAGATGTGAAAAAGGGGCGTGAAGGATTTTCGGGGACCCGAGTCGCCCCAATAACCAACAGTTGCAGCTGCTACCATCCGAGATCGTGTACCGCAGCAAATAAATAAATAAATAAATAAATAAACAAACAAACAAACAAACAAACAAACAAATAAATAAATAAATAAATAAATAAATAAATAAATAAATAGATAGATAGATAGATAGATAGATAGATAGATAGATAGATAGATAGATAGATAGATAGATAGATAGATAGATAGATAAATAAATAAATAAATAAATGAATGAATGAATGAATGAATGAATGAATGAATGAATGAATGAATGAATAAATAAATGAATGAATGAATGAATGAATGAATGAATGAATAAATAAATAAATAGATAGATAGATAGATAGATAGATAGATAGATAGATAGATAGATAGATAGATAGATAGATAGATAGATAGATAGATAGATAAATAAATAAATAAATAGATAGATAGATAGATAGATAGATAGATAAATAAATAAATAAATAAATAGATAGATAAATAAATAAACAGATAAATACATGAGTGAGTGAATGAATGCATGAATGAACAAATAAACAAACAAACAAACAAACAAACAAACAAACAAACAAACAATCAAACAGTACCATCGTGCTCCGGGAGAGCGTCTTTGGCCAGGCCATCAGACGGATTAATTCACGCTGATAGAATTTAATTTCTCTGTTATATTAACAGTTCTCTTGCAGCTAATCTTTATTACATATTGCTATAAATTGCAAATTCCACATTTAAATGTAACATAATGATTTTTACTCCTCATGAAAATGAAGCATGCAAGTACAACGTCAATTCAAATCAATTGACGGAGACGGGGAGGGGTGTAGATGAGGGATAAGGTGACGGAGATGGGGAGGGGTGTAGATGGGGGACAAGGTGACGGAGACGGGGAGGGGTGTAGATGAGAGACAAGGTGGCGGAGATGGGGAGGGGTGTAGATGAGGACAAGGTGACGGAGATGGGGAGAGTTGTAAATGAGGGATAAGGTGACGGAGATGGGGAGGGGTGTAGATGGGGGACAAGGTGACGGAGACGGGGAGGGGTGTAGATGAGGGACAAGGTGACGGAGACGGGGAGAGTTGTAAATGAGGGATAAGGTGACGGAGACGGGGAGGGGTGTAGATGAGGGACAAGGTGGCGGAGACGGGGAGGGGTGTAGATGAGGGATAAGGTGACGGAGATGGGGAGGGGTGTAGATGGGGGATAAGGTGACGGAGACGGGGAGGGGTGTAGATGAGGGATAAGGTGGCGGAGACGGGGAGGGGTGTAGATGAGGGATAAGGTGACGGAGATGGGGAGGGGTGTAGATGAGGGACAAGGTGGCGGAGACGGGGAGGGGTGTAGATGTGGGACAAGGTGACGGAGATGGAGAGGGGTGTAGATGAGGGATAAGGTGACGGAGATGGGAGGGGTGTAGATGAGGGATAAGGTGACGGAGATGGGGAGGGGTGTAGATGAGGACAAGGTGGCGGAGATGGGTAGGACTGCAGAGTGGTCTGGAGTTGCCGAGGATATCTTCAATCTTACACTGTTGCAGACGGAATTTACCCCCTACTTGAAAATGCGGAAAGTGACACCATGCCCGAGAAGAGTAGGGTGAGCTTCCTCAACTACACTCGCCCAGTCTCACTCACAATGCTGTGATTATGCGCTTTGAGAGTCGGGTCACACCCAGAGTTATCCTCTGCTCCAGCACGGACGTGGACGCGCTGCACCCTGACGATGAGCACAATAGGTCTACATCCGATACGACCCTGTTCGCTCCCCACTGGTCACTGGGCCACTTGGACAATACAACACCGGGCAGCTGTCCTCCTCATTGGGAAAACTCAGTCAGTGCAGATCGGCAGCGAAATCCCGATCTACAGATAGTGCTGAGGAAGCAGAGAGGCTACAGAATGTTCCAGAGAGATTGAGAGAATGGGGAAAGAAGGGGCGGATGGATCACAGCGTCGGGATGTGTATGGTCATGCACTTTGGTGGAGGAAATAAAGGCACAGACTGTTTTATAAACGGGGAGAGAATTCAAACACTTGAGGTACAAACAGACTTGGGAGTCCTTGTGCTGTATTCCCTGAAGATGAATTTGCAGGCGGAGTCGGTGGCGAGGAAGCAAATGCAATGTCACATTCAGGTCGAGAATATTAGAATAGAACAGCAGGGGTGTAACGTTGAGGCTTTATAAAGCACTGGTGAGGTCTCAACGAAGATTGTCAGCAGTTCCGGGTCCTTTACCTCATCCGGCCGGATGTGTTTGAATTGGAGAGTGTTGAAAGGAAGTTCACGG